>NW_007729518.1:156945-235637 GCF_000696425.1 Galeopterus variegatus | reverse complement strand
GGGCGGGCGAAGGAAGGAGGGGCCGGCCGCCCCGCGCTGCGCGCACGAGCCACCCCCAGTACCGGGGATCCCTCCCGGCGATGCCTGAGGCTCCCCCAGGGAGGGGCTAGGGTGGTGGGCGGGGAGACCTCCCACCGCCCCGCGCAATCTCCGGGGGCCGGGGCAGGAGTCTGAAACCCGGAGTGGATCGCTTCTCCGGATCCGGGCTCCGTCGGGCCCGCCAGTCTGCGCACAGGTGGCCCGGGAGGGGGCCCGGGCTGCGGCGACCCCTGTTCGGCGCCAGCCTGCGAAGAGCAACCCAGGACAGCGGTGCCCAGGGCAGGTTCCGCTGCAGTCCGGTCCTCCCCCGCTCCCAGCCTCCCGGCCGCTCCCCGAGGCAGTATCCTAACAGCGGTATTCTGCCAGCCTGCGGCTTGGATAGTGGACTGCGTGGGAGCTCCGGGGCCCCGGCCCGTGCGCAGAGGTGCCCGGGCCCCCAGTGCGGGCAGGTCAGACTCCGGGCCACACGCAGTCCCAATCACGCAGCCTGGCGGGCTCCGGGGCCCTCCTCACAGCGTGACCCAAGGTTTCCCTAACGCCACAGAGCCGTTTGCAGAAGGAAAATAACCTTAGGTATTTGCGCCCACAGCGCGCACCGCGCCTGGGACGTGGGCGTGAAGGACAGAGCTGGGCTTTCGGAGCTAGAGAGACCTGGGGTAGGGTCTAGGCGACTCCGGCTTCTTAGCTCTGTGACCTTGGGCAAGTCACGTCGTCTCCCGGAGCCTCCAGCAATGACCGCTGCTGGAGTCTCCCGTTCCCCACCCCCATTCCCTAATCGGGTTAAAATAAACAGAGGGCTGCCTTGAAGGAGAAAGGAAATGACAAACGCTCACCGTGTGCATGGGGCGAGTGATCAGAAAAAGAGAAGGTTCTACGTCGGGTCGGGAGGGGAATGAGAAGCCTGAGGGCAGGGTCGCAAACTCAAACGCCCAAGGAGCCGATCGATAATATGAATTGGTGCTGCAGGCCAGGCGAGGTTAGAATGGTCTTCGCTTCCACAAAGACATATGAGCTCTCCTTTATTTCTTGAGACACGAGGCCCTCTCTCGGTCTGTCTTTTGTTTCCCACTTTTGATAGAGAAGGGTTATGAGAACTGTTTTGCTTTCCTCTTTACTATAAAAGAACATCGGCCCGAGCTCCAGATGCGCACCGACAGAGGCTGGGCTTCAGCACCAGGGAGGCAATGGACAGCGCCGGAGACAGGGCACAAGATCCCATCTAAAGGAGCAGCTGGCTCTTCAGCTCCAGGTACCAATTGTAGGGGAAGGGGACTGGGGCCCAGTGTGGCTGTATCTTCCAAATTTTCAAAAGAAGCCATTTAAGTCTCCTGATTTAAAAATTTTAACTTATAAAAAATAATTTTTTTAACCTTATGTGAGCCCAGATGAAAATATCCACCACCTTCTGGTTTTTGAACTCTGCTTTGGAGGTGTTTGTGTGCGCACTGTGTCGGAGGGCCTGGTCTACCCTGTCTGGAGTGTGTGTGTGTGTTCCCACACTGCTCCCTTTGATGCTATAATACCTTTCCTCACCCACCCCCCAGGAAAGAAGTGGGTGAGAGAGGTGAAACAGTGGCAGGATCTGCACTTGGGGCCCACAGTGTGGGGGATATGATTAGAAAATGGGGTTTGGAGGCAGGTGGTTGAGGACAGAGTGGGACTGGGGGCTGGGGTCTAAGATGGCATTATAGTGGTATGTGCTGGACACCACTATGTCCTTGCCTACATTTGTAACTTGGCTTGTTCTTCCTGTACGATCCTGTTAAATAAACGTTGTTATTATTCCCATGATACAGATGAGGTAACTGAGGCTTGGGGAGGGGAAGTCAGTTATTGTCCAGGGCCAACCTTATTTAATGGCTCCAGGGCTAGCTTAGATGGGTCCTTGGGAGGTTTGATTTCAATGTCCATGCTTACATTTTCTCCTCCTGAAGTTTCAGGTGTGGAATTAGAATTTGGGAACAAGGTTTGGGGTACAGGAGAGGAAAGGGTCTCTTCCTATGCTCATTTGGCTCCTCTGTTTACTTCTCTGCCCCTCTCTCTTCAGCCAGAATAGGATGGTCTGTATAAGTCAGGATAGATTAGGTTATGTTGTGGTAACAAACAGTCTCCCAATCTCAGTGGCTTAAATCCACACACAAAGGTTTATTTCTCATTTGTCCATCATGGATCTACTGTCCCAGGTCGTCCTCAGTAGGGGACCAAGGCTGAATGCAGCCACTTGCTGGAACACCATTGGTCCGTGAGGCAGAGGAAAAGGGAACTCTACATGCACACCCACCAGCAAGCAATGGCTCAGTGCAGAAATGACATGTGTCTCTTCCACCCATAATTCATTGGCCAGAACTGGCCCATGGCCCCACCCAAGGGCGCCAGGAAGTACGATCCTACCACGTGCCTGGAAGGCAGAGCTGAAGTATGTGGAGAGCAGCTTTAATAATGACCACAGACTACAGGCCCAGCATGATCTGGTCTCTACCTACCTCTGCAACTCTGCCTACGCCCCTGACCATAAGGGCCTCCTTTTTGCTTCTCCAGCATCCAAGCTCATCCCCACCACCAGGCTTTCCCATTGCTTATCTTTCTTCCTAGAACACTCTGTCCCCAGATCTTCACATGGCAGTTCATTTCAGTCACTCAGGCCTCAGCTCAGTGTCCCCTCAAGGTGGTACTCAGGGCCATGTCAGGAGAAGGAGGGATGCCCTTGCAGAGAGGTGGGAGTAGATGTCTCACCTGAATTCTGCTTAAGAATCCAGGTTGGAGGGCTGCCAAGGAAGGGTTTGTCTTAGACCCAAAAGTAAGATGGCCAGATGGGAAGAGGGTTTCTGACATCTCCAATCTCCTTTGCCCTTGATGCTGCTCAGATCCAAGCCCTGACTGTGAGCTTGGGCCTCTCCCTCACAGAAGACTCAGACTCTAAGGGAGGGAGGAAGTAGCCAAATCCTGCCTAAGTGGGACCCTCTAACAAGTGTCTTTAGCCCCCACTTGCACTATGCTAGTGAGAGGGCATAGATTTCAACTCCAACCACTCTGCTGGCCAGATATGTCTCCTCTTTAGGGATCAACAATTTGCCCCTCATTGAGTTACCTTCTGGGGCCACATCATGCATGTCTGCCCCCTCTTTTGCTTCTGTTAATTCAGAAGACTTTTACTTTGGAAAACAGAGTCTGGATTTATCCTGACTGTTTTCTCCTCTAGGCCAAATGGTTCTTCTCCAGTCACTGGCACAGCAGCAGGGCTCTGGGTCCCTGTTCTGCCTACCCAGACTCCCCCACCGCAGGCTCTCTTTAGCAAGGTCATTCTTCCGAAGGCATCCCCTGAAGGGAGTTGGCATGTCTCCTGCCCAAATGGCCTGATGCACAAGCAGGGTCCCAATCAGCTGTTGGTCAGTGACAACACACCGCTAATACTCACTGGACTGGGGTAGTTCAGAGCCCATGGTGATGCTGTTATTGATTTAGAAATGCACCAAAGTTCCTGTGATGTTGGTTAAAATGCAAATCTCCAGGCCCTGCCCTATTCCAATTCTGATTCAGTCTAGGAATCTGCACTTTTACCAAGGCCTCCTATCCCCTACCAGCTGCTTCTACTGCTACCAGTAGTCTGAAGATCACCCTTTGAGGAACACTGCCCTAGGTCTTTGCCACAGGTACTGCCAATAACTGGTTTTTCCTCATGTACCCTTGGGTTGCTGGTTTTCTGCAATTAAATGCAGAGACTTAACTTCATCCCAATTATATTTCATCATATTACATCTAATCCCTCTTTCCCATATGGAGCCCTCTCAGGATGTGAGTGCAGTCAGGCAGAGTACTTGCTATTTTCTTCAGTTTCCTGACATTCCCAGACGAGACTGGGACATCATATATACTTTCCACCAGGTCCTTACTAAACAGGTTGCTGAGGGCAGGACTAAGGACAGAGCTTAGAGGCTTGATATTCAAGACTACCCTGAATGTTGCACTTGGACAATAAATCAGCTTCTCTTTCATCCACTCTAGAAGCCTCTGACCACACCATCAGTCAGCTCACATCTCACTGCTGTACCCACAAAAACAAACAGGAAGACTTCAGAGCCCCAGACTCATGAGCCTCCAGCTTTGCTGATCTACCAGGCCAATAACCCAATCAAACAGGAAATTAGCTCTTGGAGACCCCACATTGGTTCTGTATGGTCCCTTCCCCAGTCCAAGTATTCACATTGGCCCACTGCTCAGCATCCAACTTCTGTCTTCTGGAATCACTTTCCTATCTTTCCTTTGAGGGATCATGCCCCCCACCCACCCCCCTCCCATCAGTGCACAAGATTCATGTCGAGCTATTCCTACCCAGTTCCAAAAGATGGCATGTGTTTCAGGCCTGGCTGATCAGAATCCATTATTCCCTGGGTCACAGTGATTGGTTCATGGATGGTCATATGAGCCAAGCCAGACCACTAAGGCTCGTTTCTGGGACTTTTGTTGAAACAAAGACAGGGAATTTCTTTTCTTGCTGGACTTGAGGCAGGAAAGGGATGATCTGCTCTTGCAGCTGCTACCACATGAGGAGTACATGCCTGATACTGGAGCCTGGGCAGAGAAGAGTAAAGCCTGGAAAAGAGGGAGGCGCAAAATCCTGATTCATCATTCCAGCCCCCTAGATCCAGGTGCTCCTGAAGCTGCTAGATACACCATTTGGGTTTCTGTCATTTGCATTTGAAAAAAATGATACAGAATTATCCTTTATAAAAATCTGTTCCAGAGCCTTGCCCAGGGTAGGGCAAGCATTTATTACTGCCTATTGTTTGTCTCAGTGCTACCCATTGGGGGAATCTGCTGCCTGTGGGAGAAGACACAGATGTCCTCCTAGTTGTAAGTCAGGGTGGAATGAGAGCCTAAAAGAAATGGTCGTAAGAGAAATGAAGAATACGTGGGAGTAAAGTGAGAACTAGACACAAGGGGAGAGAGAACTAGAAACAAGCCCCTTTAAAGGACTCCCAACAACATCTGGATCAGTCCCATCTGCCACTCTGCACACAGAACCTCAACACTCACCCATGCCCTGAATCCAACACACACACACACACACACACACACACACACACACACACACACACACACACACACACCACACACACACAGCATGCCAGCACCCAATGTCTACACCTAACACAAATATATTTCCCACATCCAGCTCACACACATGCAGGCTGGGCAACTGAACACAATCAATACAGATTCACTTGTTCCCAGTATATAGTTACATACAAACACTTCCATGTCTCCCCACCCTACTCCCGCATAGATTATTCATGTGCCCACCCTCCATGCTGCCCCATGCTACTGAGAACTTCGTGCCTGGGTCTCTCGGTTGGTCTGGCAGTGCTTCGGTGCAAGGACTGGGATGTCCTCGCTTTGGAGCCTCCAGGACCAAGGACAGCACCCAGCATTTCTTGAGAACTCAGCACATGCCCAGGGCAGGATTAAGCTCCTTACCTGGTTTATCTCTTGCAATTCTCACAACCTCTTATGAGGTAGATGCTGTTATTGTCCCCATTGTATAGGTAGAAAAACTGAGGCACGGAGGGGGGATGTAACTTGCTTAAAGTCATTCAGCTGGTAAGGGATGGGACAAGGATTTAAGCCTAGAAGCTGCTCCAGAAATGTTTGCTGATTGAAAGAATGTTCAGTCTAACAAATGGTTTTATTGGAGACACATGCTCCAATGATGCATGTGCTACTGCACACTCTCTGTCACACACAGAGAAATACACACTCAGAGACAAACTTTCCCAGCTCCATGAGCTCCATGGTATCTCAGGTTTCCCTGGCTACGCAGGCCCCATTTCCAGTTTCCCCACTGGGCACTCTCAGGCTGATTTGGAGGTAAGCGGTTCCCTGCTGAGGGGCCAATGCAAAAAGGAGGGGGCAGGGAATTGTCAGGAAGGGGCAGGAGGAGCGGAGGAGGAGGAGGAAATTGGGAATGGAAACCTGGCTCCATGCCCTCTGTGGATGACCCGATGAGCATTTCGCAGAGTTAATTTCATTAGCGTTTCTGGGAGATGAACAATTAGCGAGATGCTCTGATGCCTTTAAAGCTTAAGAGAAGAAGGATGCCTTCCTTGATTCTCTACCAGACCACGATGTCCCTCCATCCCTAGTCTCCATCTCCATCTCTCTTCAACCCTCATCCCATCTTTCCTCTCATGCCCTCATGTCCTCACGGAGCCACTCCCACCCCACCCCACCCCACCCCGCTCCTCAGCCTCCCTGCTGGCCCCTCCCTCCCTCCCTCTTCCAGGCTCACATCTGCCCCACAGCAGCCTCATGCTGGAGCTCTGCCCACACCGCATCAATGGGTCCCCTGTGTTCTGCTCACTCAGACACCCAGGGCTGGGGCTTGGCACTGGTCCAATCCTCCAAAGAGGCACAGCTTTTCTTTCATGCCCAAAGAGGGCAGAACCAGGTAGGGGTTCTCTGTTTTTGATTGATTTTGCTACCAGGTCCTTGGCAACTTCCAGACCAGGTTCCAGTAGGGATTGGAGCCCACATTCTAATCCCAGGGCTGGGCTGGTAGGCAGGGCACAGGTAAACTTCTGCTTCCTTTCCCAGTGCCTGATGTGTGGGGGATGTGGGGCTGGGGGGAGATCGGGGATCACAGAAGAAAGGCCCAGGTCAGTCCGGAGGACATCTGTGGCTTTAGCAAACAGATGGAAAATGGCACTCCAGATGCCCTTGGTCAGTGTTTGTTCCAGACTCCAGCTGCACGGTCTTGGTCCTGGGGACACTACTTGTGCTTCTTCTAAGTCCTGGGCTGGTAGGAGGGGTTCTGGTCCAGCCCTCAGCCTCCCTGGGGCAACTCTAGTACAGGGAGGCCCCTCTGGTCAGGTCACAGCCCTCATGGCTGAGATTTCAAGTTCTCTAGGACTAGGTGGGGGCTCCAGACAGACCCTCTCCCTTCTGACTGGATGGTGCCTCCTGCTTCTAAACTTCCTTCAGCCCTAGACCTCTCCCTCAGTCAGGGCATCAGAATCCCCTGGGAGCTTGCTTATACCTGGGTTTCTGATCTCCCCAGGTCAGGACAGGCTCTTTTGGTGGGGCCCAGAAATCTGTATTTTAAGAGGTTTCCAGCTGGGCCCCAGAGACAGAACCAGTGCACACAACATGGGCAGGGAGAGGAGAGGAGGGTCGCAGGCCCCCCAAGCCCAGTTGGGAAACCCTTGCTCTACAGCCCGAATTTTCAACAGGGGCAATATCGCCCTCAAGGGGGCAGAAATTGATTATTTGAGGGTGTGAGGGTGGGTGAAAAGAAAAATCTGACTATATATATACAGTACATAAACAGATATACAGTGTATCTATGGTATTGAAATTTCAGAGAGAGAGAGGGAGATTAGGGAAAAAAATTTCTACAAAGGCTCCCTATGGGGGTGAAAGTAAAAATAGGTTGAGAAACCCTGCTCACCACTGAAATGTCCTAAGAAGCGCAAGAGCACAATGCATACCCCCTACCTGGAGGCATGCGCACACACGCACACCTGGACACAGCCACCCCCCACACCTCACATCTGGACATGCAGATACACAACCCCCCCAACACCCAGACACATACACACACGCACCCAGGGACACACCCAGACACACATACATGCACAAACCACACCTGGACAGACACACACAAACACACAGATAAACATATACTGTAAATCCCACACCTGGTCTCACACACACACATGCGCATGAGCACATGCTGGCACACCCTCCACACACACACACACACACACACACATCAAAAGTCTTCTCTCTCACACACATGCAAATACACACACTCTCAGCCTCACCCTCCCACACAGACATCAGGAGATTCCAATAACACTGCATTAGTGAAGAGGAGACTAGATTAGGATTTTAATAGGCTTTTAAATAAATATATAAAAAGTCCTTTATCAGGGGCTCCGTGTTTCTTATTAATGTGACATCCCTGGCCTCAGACTTCTTGAGAACAGAGGAGCCATGTAGTTGACTTCCTGCATGGCCACCCGCATGTGCGTGTGGTGTAGACGTGTTCTGCTCATGGCTGTGATGGAGAAATGCGTCTCTGTGCAGGCACGTGTGTGCAAATGTCTGTGAGACGAGTGCTGAGCGTGGTGTCGTGGGCAACAGGTCAGGAAGGCGTGCGAGTGTGTGCGTGTGCCCATGCGTGCACACGGGCTGGTGACTCGGGGGTTCTTGGGCAGACACTGTCAATCCCCCAAGAACTCGGTCTCTAACTTCTCCCTGCTCGTCATTGCGCTATTTACTCTTTTGCCAATACGCAGTGCACACTCCAGAAATGTGTGCTGAGTGAGCAAACGAATAAATGAACGTAAGTTACTAAGCATCTCAATTTCTTTTCTCTGAATTAAGCCTCGTAAACTGCCCCGTGACCTGGGGATCGTCATGCTCATTTTACAGATGAGAAAACTGAGAATTTGAAGTAGATCCTGCAGCATCACCATCCGCAAATCTTCCGGTTCCCAGGCTTTGCACAGGGCACACTGGCTACCCCGCAGACACTTGGGAGACCCACGTGGGGTGGTGCACGCTGACTTCTCTGCGGTCTTCCCTGCTCAGGGTCACTTGCAGAAGAAGGGCTGCCGAGGAGGCAGCCTCCTTGCAATCCAGCCCCTGTGGCAAGACCCCCTTGGGAGGTTCCTGACAACCCCTGCCCACTTTTTCCTCGGCTTCTCCCTGGCGCCACCAGCCCCTGGCCTTCGGCATCCACTGGCCTGGCCCCTGGAGAGCCAGCTGAAGCTAGCACAGAGCAGATGGGCGATGTTCACCCAGCACAGCAATTCTGACTCAGTCCCTCGGGGGTTGGTACATACTGTGTGCCAAGGTTAATTAAACTGGTAATTAGAAGGAGAGATGCTCAATCTATCTGGTTAATAAAATAACCTCTCTTGCATGAGCACGCAGACGCTGTCACTCTGCAGGGTGGAAGCAGAGACACCATAGCCCTGGTGTTATGGGATTAGCCAAGCAGAAGGTTTCCTGCTCCCTCTGCGCCTGCTTTCTCATCCTCCCTGCTCCCTGAGTCCTGGACCCAATTCCAAGACTCAGCCACCTCAGGGTGGGATCTTGGAGGAAGCTTCGATGAGGATGAGGCCTGGGGAGATAGCTGGGGGTGCCCTGTCCCAGGGAAACCTCCAAGGTAAAAGACGGCTCCATAGGGTTTGTCTGCCCAGCCACGAGGCCAGGGCAGTGGGCTCAGCACACCTTGGAGGGTCTCCTGTGCCAGCCGGGGCCCTCCTGTGCCCTTTCCTGACCCTCATGATGCTTCCTTTGAGCACTAGATCTGACCCTCACACTCTAAATTATATCATTGCTGAGTATCTTTAAAAATTAATTTCTAATTTTACATGTAAGTCATGAATATCTTACTTTGTGTTAAAAATTTTTAAAAATACTACAAATACATAACCTTGCCTCAAATCCCAGATTTTACCAGGGAGGGAACCACTGGTGGAAGAATGGCATGTTGCTTTCTGGGCTTTTCTGTCCACCTGTACAGGTATATATATGTTGATATAACTTACTGGACATAGTTTTACTTGACATTAGATTTTTTACAATATGGTGTCTTTCTACGTGCTTCCCTCAGCAGCGTGCTTCCTCACCACCCCCTGCCCCGACTCAACAGTGACATGATGAGTTGATGTTTTCTTCAATCAGATTTCACTGAGATGGAATCTTCCAGATGAGGAGAAAAGCCTCCCCTGCCCCCCGGACCCTAAGCTAGGAATGCGCTGGGACCGGCATCAGGACATTGCCTGAATGTGGCCTCTCAGCCCAGTGGGTCCAACTTGCTCCATCCAGGGCTCTTTGCCCACTGCCCAAAATGACCCCATTTCTCCTCAGTGATTGGAGTGACACAGGTAACAGCATCGCCCCTCCCTCTGCAGCCTCTGTCACAGTGGCAGTTCACAAAAGTCTCGTCTGAGGTGATGCCTCCTGCCAACCTCACAGGCCTCCCAACACGGCCCAGCTCAGGTGTGGGTCCTCAAAGAGACAGGCGACCTCCCACTTCCCACCTCAAAGAACAGCCCCAGGGGGGCAGGGCCTGAGTGACATCCCCTCCCTGGGGGCTGCAGTGAGGACAGAGGCGCTCAGCTTACCTGCACGGCTTGCCAGGCAAGGGGGGCCACCGAGCCCTCCCCAGCTCCTGTCAGCAGTGACAGGCAGACCCTGCTGACTGGCAGCAGGCAGCAGGTGAGGACCTATGCGAGGGAGAGGGTTTTATTAACCTGCTAATGATCCGCTTAATGGCCTTTGAAGTCAGGTGAATTCAGCAAGGAGAGCAGGTGGCACTGAGGCTGTGGCATGGGAGCTGGTGTGAGGTGGGGAGTCTGGAGAATCTTTAGCTGCCAAAGCGTCAAGTCAGTTCCCGTTCCAAAGGGAATGACAGGACACACATTTATTTATTTATTTATCTATTTTTTAAAGGGCAAGAAACAGGTTAGAGAGTGAAGGCAGGATTAGGCAGGGCACGGGCTCAGCCCATCTGGCTGCTGGTGCCAGCTGTGTGCTCTTGGGCAGGTCATAGCTCCATCTGAGCTCTGTTCATCACCCACCCACACACCCATCCACCCACCCAGTCACCCAGCCACCCTCCCACTCACCCACTCACCATCCACCCACCCGGTCGCCCATCCATCTACCCACCTACATACCTACCTGCTCACCTATCCATCCACCCTCCCACACACCCATTTCTCTATTCACCCACTTCCCTGTCCGCCCACCCCCACCCCCACACACTCCCCCATCCCCTCACCCTCCTGCACACCTGTTTGTCCACCCAGCCACACACCCATGGATCCACTGATCCACACACACACCCGCCCACACATCCATCCACCCACTTACTCATTCACCCACCACACATCCACCGACCCATCTGTCCGTCCACGTATTCATTCATTCAGCAGGTGTTACTTGATGCCTACTATATGCCAGGCCTTGTGTTGTGCAGTAGATCCTGTTTTTTGGAGCTGGGGGCTGCGGGCAGGAAGAGGACTGACAGTAACCAAACAAATAAACCAAAAAGATAATTCCAGATGATGAAGGATATAAAATGGATAAAGTGGGAAGGAGCAACGGAGAGAAGGAGTGGAGGGCATCAGCGGAAAGCTGTGGCCTGGGAGCGTCTCTGGGAAGGTGCCGTTTCAGCAGAGGCTGAATGAAGGGAAAGCAGCAGCCATTGGGCGACCCGGGGAAAGGTGCTGGGGGCAGAGGGAACAGCGAGTGCGAAGCATCCGAGAAGGAAATGAGCTTGGTGCGTTTGCAGAACCGGAACCGAGGACAGAGGACAGAGGACAGGAGTGCTGCCGTGGCCCCTGGGGGTGGAGGGAGGGGCTGGGGACGGAGTCCGAGAGGCAGGCAGGGACCCGATGGAGGGCCCTGGCGGTGGGGGAGGGGAATCTAGAGTCCTGCAAGAGCAAAGTGAAGCCAGTGGAGGGTTTAGGAAGGAGTGACACGATGTGATCTGCATCCGAAATATAGTCTCTGGCTGCTCTATGATGGTGACCGTGAAAAAGCGGAGGTTGGGGGTGGCGGCCAATGATTTCTAAGCCCCTTTCAGTTCCAAAATCCTGTAGTGCCTCATCCCTCTCCTGTTCTAAAACAACACTAAGGATAATCCCCAACATTTGAAGGGTGTTTTCACCGTTTACAAATCACATTCAGGAACGATTTGGTTTCATTCTCCCAGTAGCTCCGTTCAGTACTTTCCCAGGGAAGCGGCCTCCTCCGAGCCCCTGCAGGGCAGCCCCAGAGCAGAGCCTCCAGGGACCCGGAGCCTCACGGTGCTGCCTGCGGTGCCCGCTGGGAGGGTGAGAGTGCCACCGTTTGTCTCGTAGCCAGTGTCTTCTGTTTGGAGCTGGGCTGCCAGAACCCTCTTCTGGTAGTAGCACCCCATTTTCCTTTGGAGGACCTCCACTACCGCCACCTCCCCTCACGGTCTTCCTGGTTCAGATGGAGTCGATCCCTTCCCCACCCCCCAGCTCCGGCGGTGGCCGACCAGAGTTTCCCAACATTCTGGCTTCCACAGTGCTTGGTTCAGGTTAGGTCTCCCCTCCCTGTTTGTACCAAAGAGAACCATCCTGTGGCTTAAGTTTTGGGCTTATGTAGATTCTCCCTCTCAGGTGGGGGTGCGTCATATGGAAGGTAGGGGGCTGGAGTGGCTGATGGCCACCCACTGGCAAAAGCCTGCCCGAGAAGGGAGCCCCCGCAGAGGAGGGCTGACAAGGAGACAGGAGAGAGAGACTCATTCTGTTGGCGCATCCTGATCCAGCCTTGCCTGAAGCCAAACTTCCTACGCCCCAGAGACTTTTCAATTACAAGAGCCCATGAATTCACTTTTGAGTTTGAGCCAGTTTGAGGTAGATTTCTGACTGTTGCAGCCAAACGGGTCCTCACCAATACACATTTATGGAACTCTCAAACGTTTATAAAAAACATGCTCACACACAGGACTTGATTCAGTTCTTAGAGCAACTCTGGGAGGTAGCTATTCTTACCTCCATTCCACAGAGGAGGTCGGTGAGGCTGGAAGATGGAGTTGCCAGAGGTGCTGGGACTTGAACCGAAGCCTTCAGTCCTTCCCATCCTGGAGGGCAACGAGCACAAGGCACCCAGGGTCTCCCCCAGGGACTTCTCTTCAGTCCTGGGCCAGGTGTCTGTTCGCCTCCCTTTGCCCACCAAGGCCCAGGACCAGCAAGTCTGGCTTCTTTTTCCTGGCTGCTGCCTCCTGCAGCCTGGGGCTGCCCATGGCTTCTCACTGCTGCCATTTCAATCAGGAAAAGCCCTTGCGGGAACGGGACTGTGAGCGACTCCAGGGAGACCTTTCCTCAACAACTTGGGAGGCCACGTGCCACAGAGGAGGAAGGAAGTGTGCAACATGAGCAGCGTGACTTTGGACACATGATTGAACCTCTCAGAGCTTCGGGTCCTCATCTGTAAAATGAGCCCAGCAAGGCACACGTTCAGGTGGTGAGCATTGAGTGAGGTTAACCCAGCAAAGCACGTGACGAGGTGAGCAAGGGTGTCCCGACACCCTCGGAGGCCTCTCAGGGTTGTCGCCACCCTCCAGCTGCATTCCCCTCCATCCCGCTCCGTTTCTTGGGTGTATACTTGCCACTTTTGCCTCTTCCTCTGCTCGTCACTCATTCACGGAGGAAATATTTATTAAATGCCTATCGTGTGCCAGGCTCCGCTCCAGACCGTGGGACACGGCAGTGATCAGGACAAGAGCTTGTATTCTGCTGGGTGGAGACGGACCAAAAACACGCAAAGGAAATATTTTCAGAGAGGGATCTGTGCTATGAAGAAAACAAATGGGGGCCGGCCCGGTGGCGCACTGCTACAGTGCGCCACTTGGGAGTGTGGCGGCGCTCTCGCCGAGGGTTCGGATCCCACATACAGACCGGCCGCTCACTGGCTGAGCAAGGTGCGGGCGCAACACTGAGGGTTGCGATCCCGTTGCCGGTCCCGGTCCGGTACGGGCGCGACACTGAGGGCTGCAATCCGTTGCCGGTCATGAAAAAAGACAAAAAGACAAAAAAAAAAAAAAGAAAAAAAAATAAAACAAATGAACAAAACCCAGGGAAATGTGGTAGTGACCAGAGGAAGGAAAGGGGTGCTAACCGGGATGCTTAAAGACCTCTTTTCTGAGAGCTGAATGTTGAGAAGGAGGTGACCAAAGCAACAGTTGGCAGCTGAGTGTCCTAGGCAGTGAGCACAGCAAGTGCAAAGGCCCTGAGGTGGGACCAGGTTGGAGGAACCACGAGGCTGGTACGGATGGAGGGCCAGGAAGGAGGGAGAAGGAGGACACCAGGTTGAGAGGTGGGCAGAGACAGACCCTGGGGCCCTTGTAAGCCATAGGTAGGATCTGAACTTTATTTCTGGTGGGAAGCCATGGGAGGGGCGGCATAAACAGGGGAGAAACAGATCCAATACTTATTGTAGACAGTGCAGTCTGGCAGCTCTGGGAGGATAGTGTCAGGGGCAAAGAGAAAGCGGGGTACCCCCAGCACACCCCACCCCTGCCAGCGGGACAGTGTCGGGAGCCCCCCCAACTCTCTGCTCATCTGCAGATCCCTATGACCAGCTCCAGACCCCAGGGGAAAGATGTGCCTTGACAAACTTGAGCAGACTCTGTGGTTTCTCTACCAGCCTCCTCAGTTTCACCTGATGATGCATCCCGGGGGATTAGGGCCCCCATGGAAATGGTTTGCACTTTCCTATTATTGTCAGTGACAAAGGCACACTTGCTCAGACCGCAAGTAATTTTCACTGAGCTCCCTTCCCCCTAATGCCGGGGACTGTTTCCCTCCTCACTAGTGTCCCCAGAATTTAGAGGGCCCAACCACTACCCACCACTCCGTCCCCCACCCCCAGGGCTGCAAGAGGCAGCAGTGTGTGCATGTGTGGACACCATGCCTGTGTGCCTGAGGATCTGCGTGGGTGAGCTGATGACTGAGGGCAGCAGGAAGGAAAGGGAGAGAGCCACGCCTCCATCCCTGGGAAGGCTCCTGCTGCAGGAGAGAAAGGCCCGAGGCTACGGGAACCCAGCTGCAGCCACCGCCTGTCTGTTCCCATCAGGAGAGCCATCGGCCTCTCCCCGGCTATTTTATCTGTGTTTATTTGTCTGTCTGCCTGTGTCTTTCTCTATCTTCTGATGTGTCTGTCTCTCAGTTGTCAGATGCCCCCTCAGCTGGAGCCAGTATTTCTGAAGACAGATGCGAGCCTGCATCTTTCTCCTGGAGGTGGGCACGCACGCGCTCTGGCCGTGGGGGCCTTGATGCCTCTCTGAGATAAAAGCAAAAACAGCTCCTCGGCTGCACAGCACTTTACAGTTTGCATTTTTCTATCCCACGCATGTGTTTAATTATATCCCTGCCTTATTCCTGGAGGAGTTTAAGGCACGAACCCTCCATTCGTTCTTTGCAGTGCACTTTGGGGTGGGCAGGCACAGACTTAGCTCATTGGCAGCAGAGGAAACTGAGGTTCAGAGGGGTTTTGTCAAGATCATGGAGCCAGCGTATTAGGGTCAGGACAGCAGGCAGCTTCCAGAGTGCTCCCTCTCGTGGAGGTTCAGAGCTCGCATTACCTGGGGGTGTCCCAGGCCACCTTGCCCTGTCATGGGCTCAGTGGATTGAGCTTGTCACCTCCTGGCTCTTTTAGGCCCCAGTCCAGCCTCAATCCTTTTGTCAAAAGTTCCTGAGGAAGGCTCAGGGGAGCAGTAAGATGAGGAATCCCATGGGAAGTGTGGGGGAGGGAAGGGGATTGAAGGAGGAAGGGGATTGAAGGCTGGGGGTAAAGGGAAGGGTGGTGAGGGCTGCTGTGAACCCCCGTCTGTGCCCCAACTCTGCAGCCTGGCCAAGAGGGCCTGAGGTCTGGGGAGGGCTTGAGGGGTCTGCAGGGGGCATGGCAGGGAAGAGAAGGGACTGCCCAGCTGATAGCAGGTGACAGGATGACTTGGAGCTGGGCTGCTGCTGCTGCTGCAACAAAGGAGGGGAGCAAGGGGGGACGACGAGGCTTGGCAACCACTCCCCCAGCTGCTCTGGGTTTGAAGCTGAGCCACTTTGCTGGCTCCAGCACAGCGCGAACAGGTGGCAGCAAGATTGGCACAGCCAGGAAAATCCATCTTGCAGAGGCCAGCAAGCAGCAGAGCGTGAGAGGGTCAGCCAGACGGAGGGGGAGGACGCGGAAGGAGAGGAGGGGAGGGGCTGCAGGGAGGGGACCCTCCACTCCTCTCCACAGGCCCTACCATACCATGGGCAGGTCCCCCTGGTCCCTCCCCGACACATCGATATGTGTCCACACAGCCACTTCCATACACCCAAACCAAGGCACTCAGGAACCCTCAGGGACTGTGGCTGGCCAGGTCTCCTACCTGGAAGGTGCCCATGGGACACCTCCTTTCCCTGTCTGCCCTGCTGCCCATACCTTCCAGCCAGGTCTCCTCTCTGGCTTGTGCCAGCTGGGCTGCTTGGCACAGGGGACACCTGATGGGGATGGAGGGAGGCACCTTGGTCTCCCTAGTGGTCCCCCAACTCCAGGTATGGCAGGTCAAAGTTTTTTCCCTGGCAACTGTCAGGATGGGGAGCCCCAACACATGCTGAGGTGCCTGGTGGATCCAGCTGGGAACAGGCTCACTGTGCAGTGCTGGAACCATGACCACACAGGCTCTGCCAGAACCCCATGAATTCTGCCCATGAGTGAGGCGCCTTTTGCCACCCAGCAACTGCAAGGCTGTGTGCGGTGCTACCTAAAACTCAGCTGATGCCCAAATCCACCAGGTGGCTCTGGCCTTCACTTAGTCTCCATTTGGTAAATGTCTGTGAAGGGTCTACCCTGGGCCAAGCACTGTTGCAGGTGTGGAGGACGTGGCAGGAAAGAAGACAGGTTCATGGCACTTACATGGTAGAGGACCAAGACAAACAAATGGAGAATGTCATTTTAGATAGGGATAGGTATGAGTGGAAATAAAGTGACATCAAAAGTAACTGGAGAGGGCAGGCCCGGTGGCGCACTGGAGAGTGCGTCGCTTGGGAGCGTGGCGGCGCTCCCGCTGAGGGTTTGGATCCCATGTGGAGACCGGTTCCCGCTCACTGGTTGAGCGCAGTGTGGGCGCAACACCGAGGGTTGCGATCCCGTTGCCGGTCCCCGGTACAGGCGCGACACCGAGGGTTGCGATCCCATTACCAGTCAGTAAAAAAGACAAAAAGGAAAAAAAAAAAAGTAACTGGAGAAGTGGCCTTCTAGATGGGGGGGAGGGGGTGTCCAGGGAGGGCATCTCTGAGGAGGCGGCATTTGGGCTGAGACCTGAATGAGGAGCCCATCATAGAAAGGGCTGGTGAAGAGTGTTCCAGGCAGCAGAAACAGCATGTGCAAAGGCCCTGAGGCAGAAAGTATGTTGGCTTGTTTGAAGGACAGAAGGAAGAACAGTGAGATCAGGAGCAGGCAGGGCCTGAAGGCCATGGGGAGGAGATGATCCTCAGTGAGATGGAGGAGAAATCCATTGGGTGGCCGTGGGGAGGACAGACTAGACAAAGTGGGGTGTGGAGAGAGGCATCAGGAGAGCAGGCAGGGGTGGCTGCTGTTGGCCAAGCAGGACGGGTGTGCTGGACCGGAGTGGAGGGGAGGAGGTGGGGAGCAGCTGGACTTTGGTGTGTTTTGGAGGTTGAGCCTGCAGAACCCACTCTGGAGTTGGATATGGAAAGGAAGATTTAAAGATAGGTTTGGGGTTGAGCTGTGGGGGTGAATGCTCCCCAGGCTCAGGAGGGCTGGGGACTCCTGGGGAGTTAGGGAGGGTACATAGAAGATATTCTTTCTCCTTTTTCAAAAGTACAACACAAAGGGGATTCCCATGTTCCTTACGCGTTTTGAGCCAACCTAGCTGAGAGCCCCGCTGGAGAGACTGAGTGCTCATCCCTACCCCACAGACATGTCCACCCAGACCCCCGCTCTCCCGTGCATTCTGAGTAAGTCGTGTCCCTTCTCGAAGATGGACAGCACTTTACAAACTCCATATGTTCAGTTTTCTTTTATTATTTTAATTTCTAAATACTTGGGAAGGTTTCCAGCATTGGCTTCTGCTGTGGTACCGGTGCCAGCAAACACACTTCGCTCTCTCCCCCTCCTCCTCATCCCTTTCTTCTTCCAAACCACAAAGATTTCTTCCAACCTGGAGGAGAACTGGGATTCAAGGAGAGAAATTCAGCCAGCAAGTGGGTGCCCCATGGGCCTGGGCAAAGATGCAGCTGCCTAAGAGGCAGCATGTGTGCGTGTGTGTGGTGGGGGGCTCTAAAGACACCGTAAAAGGGCCTGTCACAGGATGGGAACCGCAGGCTTCTCTCAGGCCCAGTCCTCAGAGTCACCCAAGACCTTTCCCCTGCCTGAGTCCCACAGAGTCCCATGCCCCCTAACCCCAACTTAGTTTCCAACTCGCCAGCACTCACCTCCCCCAGCAGATCTGGTTTTCAGACACCTCGGGGGATTTGCTCTGTTCTTCCTCCCGCCTGGCATACGCTCCTCTCCAAACCTTTACAAAGCTCACCCTCTCTTACCCCAATGTCACCTCTTCTGTAAAGCCTTCCCTGCATGCCCAATCTGAGTGGCTTCCCTGAAAGTGCTTTATAGTCCTTGTCACTAGCTGAAATCTCATGTGAGGCTTTGATGACGTGTTCCCATAAGAGCAGGGACCCTATCTGTCTTTGCTCACTGCTGTGCTCCAGGGACGGGAATAGTACCTGGCATGGAGTAATATGTCATTTTTTTTTTTTTTTTTTTTTAAGTTTTCCTTTTTTTTTTTTTTTTTTAAGTTTTCCTTTTTTTTTTTTTTTTTTAAGTTTTCCTTTTTTTTTTTTTTTTTTAAGTTTTCCTTTTTTTTTTTTTTTTTTAAGTTTTCCTTTTTTTTTTTTTTTTTTAAGTTTTCCTTTTTTTTTTTTTTTTTTAAGTTTTCCTTTTTTTTTTTTTTTTTTAAGTTTTCCTTTTTTTTTTTTTTTTTTAAGTTTTCCTTTTTTTTTTTTTTTTTTAAGTTTTCCTTTTTTTTTTTTTTTTTTAAGTTTTCCTTTTTTTTTTTTTTTTTTAAGTTTTCCTTTTTTTTTTTTTTTTTTAAGTTTTCCTTTTTTTTTTTTTTTTTTAAGTTTTCCTTTTTTTTTTTTTTTTTTAAGTTTTCCTTTTTTTTTTTTTTTTTTAAGTTTTCCTTTTTTTTTTTTTTTTTTAAGTTTTCCTTTTTTTTTTTTTTTTTTAAGTTTTTCTTTTTTTTTTTTTTTTTAAAGATGACCGGTAAGGGGATCTTAACCCTTGACTTGGTGTTGTCAGCACCACGCTCAGCCAGTGAGCTAACCGGCCATCCCTATATGGGATCCAAACCCGTGGCCTTGGTGTTATCAGCACCACACTCTCCCGAGTGAGCCACAGGCCGGCCCTACTTTGTTTTTAATTGACACATAATTGTACATATGTACAGAGTACAGTGTGACATTTTGATACATGTATACATTGTGTAATCAATCAAAGTTTTTACCAAATCCATCACCTGAAACATTTATCATTTCTTTGTGGTGAGGGCATCAAAATTCTCTCTTCTGGCTATTTTGAAATATACAAAACATTATTGTTAACTTAATCACCCTGCTGTGCCTTAGAACACCAGAACTTCTTCCTTCCATCTCATCGTGACTTTATGCATCTTGTTGAATGAATGAATGGGTTTCTGGGTTCCCTGCCCATCTCCTCATTGTGCCAACTCCCATCTGTGGAAGGGAAATGGGCTATTCTGGGTAACTCAGATTAGGTTTGCAGGGGAACAGCCCCATTCTTGGCCACATGTGCCAAGAGCAGAACATGTGAACTCATTCAACTTTTTACCCCCATTTTAGATGCAAGAATAAAGGAACTTGCCCAGAATAAGCATATAATAGAGGAGCCATGATTCTGATTCCTGGCTTTTCTACCCCACTGGGTTGTAGGTGGACCACAGACAGATGACCAATTTTCAAAGAATTGTAATAATAAAGTGCACTTAGCACCATGCACTGTTGACCATAAGTCAACGCCACTTTGACGACTCAGAAGGTGATGATTTCAGAGCCCTGTGGGGCACGGTCCTGCTGAGTCCTGGTCTCGTGGTGTGGGGCCGCACCTGTGCACAGCGTGGCACCAATAAAGCCACGTGACCCTACACCGTGCCCTGGGGGCTGCTTTCCAGGCTACAGCTCTGGTCTCTGCAGACTGTCCTTTGCTTTTTTGTAGGGAACAAAGGAGGACAGTGCCTTGATGTGGGATTTCCTGTGGTGTGTAATCTTGACCAGCGGGAGTCTCCAAAACCAGCCACAACCAGGAGGAAATGGCAACAAGACTGGGTTCTTTAGAGTGGCACTTCTGTTCCTTCTGCCTGCAGTGCTCCTTCCCAGGACAGCTTGGAAGCCTACAGCCTCACCTCCTCCATGCCTGTGCTCACGGCGATGCTTTTGGAGGCTTGAGCCAGAGTGTCTGCAAGGCAGCGCCCACGGCAGGCACTGCAGTTCCTTTCCCTGCCTCCCGTTCCTGCAGATCACTGACCGCCATCTGACACACCATGTACTCTACTTATTTTGGCAACTTCTCCCCACCCCCATCCCTGCTACACTGCAAGCCACACAAGGGCAGGGCTGTGCCTGCATGGCTCTCTGCTGTCCCGGCACCTAGAACGGTGGTTGGCACACAGTGGCAGTTCATGCTTGTGCAATGACTACACCCCAGACTTCTGTCATTCACATTCCGCCTTTACAACTTTGGTCTTACCCGCACCCCACTTGTGCTGTTTAATATTGTGCTTTCCATCAGCCCCCTTTAAAAAACTAAAAGAAATGAAATGTGAAAGGAAGAATTTTTATCACTGCCGTGAGTGGAAAACCAATACCACTTGCCATAAATAGAAGACAACTGTTAAAATAAATGCCATGAAAACAAAACAACGTGATGAAATTTGAGCAAGAGCCTGTTGTCTGCGGAAGGCAGTAAGCCTGAGGCCGGCCCCTCTGCTAAACGAGGGAGGCTGCAAGACCTGGGGAGGCCTCAAAGACAGCTAGCACTAAACCAAGACTTTGTCCGTGATGAGGTCTGAATACGAAGTGACTTTCTCAACACATGAGATGACTTAACTCCTTTGCTGGCACCTCCTAATATCATCCCCCCGACATGGTCATCACCTGCACTTTGGTGGACATAGAACCTGGAACACTTGATAGGGCTGGGTGCATAGGGACTGCTCCCCAAATGCACCTGGCACTTGGGGTCATGCTAGCCCCTAAGGTGCCTTTGTGAGAATTAGGAAAAGATGCCATCTCCAGGTGGAGGTGGCCCACGGGCACAGGGCTGGACAACTGGACGGTGCCTTTGTGGACAGAAAGGTGCCCTGTGCCTGGGGTTCTGCCTTCCTGCAAGGCTCTCAGGGCCTGTCGGTCTGTATCTCCATCTTGGCTTCCAGTCCTGCTTGAGCCCCCATTAGTTTTGTCTGCCCCTGTCTTCCTCACCTGGGACTGCCTTCTTCATGCGTGTATCTTCCATCGCTCAGCAGTGTCCTGCATACGACTGGCTTTCAGGAAACATTCGTGGACTTGAATAGATCAGTGATTAATCAAACTCCAAATAGCCAATACTTCTTCCTGTCCAGATAAATAATATCAAAAAATTTATCTCCTCTCTCAGCCCTGGCTCTTTCCTGAAGTTTTCCCGGCACCAGGTGGGTGGTTGGGTATTCTCATCTTCCACATCCTTTGGAAGAATTTTGTCTTCCTGATTCCTGAGTTCTCCTTCCTGATAGGTTCTCTGTCTGGTCCAGCCTGCAGGGAGCTTCAGTTAGAATGTTTTACACCAAGGTCAAGGGTTCAAATCCCCATACCAGCCAGCTGCCAAAAACAGCAACAAAAGAATGCTTTGTGTTGCAAGTGACAGGAAAACCCAAGTCGAATTGGTTACATCATAGAGGAACTTATTGAGCCATACAGTCTTAAAGTCTAGAGATAGTGTTAGCACCAGGTGAGGATTGGTCTAGCAGCTCCAACGATGTCACCAAGGACCTAGTTTCTCTCCACCGCTCTTGTCTGGCTTCCATGTGTGAGTCTCATCTCCAGGCTCCTGACGGAGCCTCTGCTCCTCCCACCTTGAGCAGTTCCAGGCTGTCCCCTTCCTGGTAGCAAAATAGCTGCCCCCATCCAAGTCTTATACCACATCCTTCAGGTGGACAATGAAGATCTCTCCCAGCAGCTTCCATGAAAGACGGAAGAAAGCTTGCTCTCCCAGAAACACTAGGAATATTCTCATGTCTCATGTCTCTGATTGGGTTACCCGAGCATCTCTGAACCAACAGCTACAGCCAGGAGGAGGGGATATGCTGAGTGGCCAATCAGAGTCTGCTTCTGAAGGCGGGTGTGGAATCAGCTCACCAATCATAAGTTGAGAATGGTGGAGGGCTGTTCCCAAGGGGAAAGCAGATGAATGTTCCCAGAAGGAAAAGGGATGGATGCGGAGGCCAAGCCACAGGTGGCCTGCACGTGGGGGAGGTGAGCCAAGCCGGCCAGCCATTGCGAGACTTGTGGGACTTTTTTTTTTTCCTTTTTGTCTTTTTTACTGACTGGTAACGGAATCATAACCCTCAGTGTCGCGCCCGTACCGGACCAGGACCGGCAATGGGATCGTAACCCTCGGTGCTGCGCCCACGCCTCGCTCAGCCAGTGAGTGGGAACCGGTCTGTATGTGGGATCCGAACCCTCGGCAGGAGCGCCGCCACGCTCCCAAGCGGCGCACTATCCAGTGCGCCACCGGGCCGGCCCTTTGTGGGACTTTTATAATGGCTTCTGTTTCTCCCCAGGATGAAGTCAGGTGGGACTACAGGCGGGGACCAGTCTGTGAACCCAGGTGCTGCTGGGTCCAAAAAGGACAAGGGTGAACCCTGTGTGTCCCTTACTCACAGAGACATAGAAGGTTAGGACGGGAGGAGCCTAGCGTTATCAGCTCAGGGTCTTAACTGAGGATCCAACTGAGAAACCTCCCAAATCACTTGTCAGAATCGTGGGGTTCTGTGTGTACTTTTCTGGGCAGAATACCAACAATTTAATGACGTCTCAAAGGGGTATATGGCCTAAAAGAAGTTCACTGAGAGGGACAACTTGCTCAATAAGTAGTTGAACAACCAGCTGGTGACAGAATCCAGAAGACAACCCAGGTCTCCTACGTCTCGCCCCTAACTTCCACTCCCTTCGCATGTGGGTGAGATGTCAGCACCAGCGTTCTCCTGTGTGCAAGGCACCCCACAGGTCTCACCGTGTTTGGTCCAAGCTTCCTCCTGTGATGTGGGAAGTAGCTGTTGTCTCCATTTTGCAGATGATGAGAAAATTGAGGCTCAGGAAATCCACGATATGTTCAGGCTCACAAGTGGCATAGTAGGTTCAAATCCAGGTCTCACTCCAGACTCTCTTTGCAGCGCACCAAGCTGCCTCCTTTATTTTTTTTATTTTATTTTTTCCTTTTTGTCTTTTTTCATGACCGGCAACGGATCACAACCCTCAGTGTCGTGCCCGTACTGGACCGGGACCGGCAACGGGATTGCAACCCTCGGTGTTGCTCCCACACCTCGCTCAGCCAGTGAGCGGCCGGTCTGTATGTGGGATCCGAACCCTCAGCGGGAGTGCCGCCGCGCTCCCAAGCGGCACACTGTAGCAGTGCGCCACCGGGCCGGCCCTGCCTCCTTTATTTTATCTCTGTTGTTCTTTGGAGCTACCCAGTGATGTGAGATCAGGCAACAGATTTTCAAAACTGCAGATATACAGGCTCAGCATGAGAATACGGCCTCTAAACGGAAGTCCATTTTTGCTGGGCTTCTGAGGACATCCACCTTGGGACTAACAGGCACCTGGCTTGGCTTCCCATCAGATTGCTGGTCTCAGTGACCTGCTTCACCTCTCAGAGCATCACGTCCCTCATCCTGAAATCGGACTAGCAATCCTTACCTTGCAAGGCTGTTTTGGGGTCCTCATGGGTCCTCTTTGTGACAACACCATGTCCATGGCCAGGCCTGATGCAGGCAAGAGGCTACTCTTGGTTTTTGTGGACCAAGCGTCTTTTAGAGGTCATCTGGTTGTGCACCTGGGAACCCCACTTTACCTTGGCTTGGGGATGATTTCTCCATGGCCCGCAGAGGTGGGAGAAACATTCAGAACAACAGCGTGGCTCAGGAAAGCGAGCTAACATTTGCAGAGTGGAACTTCTGTGCCAGGTGCTTTGCATATATTATCACACTCCATCCTCTTGGCACCACCAGGCAGGTGCTATCTGCATCCCCATTCTGCAGATGAGGAAATGGTAGCCCAGGGGGTGACGTCACTTAGCCCGGGTGACACGGTACTGAGTGAGGCTCGGATTTGAACTCAGATTTGTCTGAATCCAAAGCTGGGGCATTTTCCCTGTACCTTGCTCACTGTGGGCCAGAGGCCAGAGTCTTTGGCTGTTTAATTGAGACACTCAGGACAGCTGGAGGACTGGCCTGACCATCATTTAATTTAGACTGTTCTTTGCATTCTCTTCAAGGAGGTGCCTGGGGCCTTGCCTGGTTGGGGACAGGCTGGCCTGGCCTCATTGATTCTCCCCCGTCCTCCTTCCCTGCCTGCCACCTCCAGTGCAGAGTTCACTGGGACCACGCAGGACCTGGCCGCCCTGTAGGCTCCAGCATGGGGAATGTGGGGGGACTTTCCACTCCGGTGCATGAAGCCACTGCCACCATGCGCCGCTCCGAATGGCTCCAAACGCCATAAAGCAGCTGAGAAAAAATGACGGCGGCAAGGAAACGAGCCATGGAGGAAATTAACTTGCACCCAGGGAGCTGTGCAGCTTTCTGCTGACAGAGAGGGCCGGCTACCCCATAAAACTAAACACTTAAACTCTCCTCTTTACAATAATTACAGTGCCTGGAATGCCTCTTCCCCCTGCCCCGGCCCAGGCTGGTTCCTTGCAGGGCACCAGGGGGGGACCCATGGGTGGGAGCTGGGGCTTGAGGGGGGAAGGGGTGGGAGCAAGGGTCCCCTCAGCAGGGAGGGCTGGCCTGAGAATGTTAGAGCTGGATGGGAACTTGGGGACCAGCTGCTCCAGCCTCCTTATTTGACCTATGAGGAACCTGAGGGCCCAGAGAGGGTCTGTGACTAAGTGAAGGTCACCCAGCTAGTTAAAGGCAGGACCAGACTCAAAGCAGCTCCTCTCCCCATGGGCAGTGAGAGGAACCATTTCCCCAGACTCACTGTCCCATCCACATGTATTTCCTGAAGGCCCTACTTACGCCAGACCCTGTGCGGAGCTCGGGTAGAAAGACAAACAGGCTGGCCTCACCCTCAACTAGAAGATGAGCTTCCGGAGGCCAGGGCCACATCTGTCCCCTTCCCACTGTGTCTTAGCCCCTAGAATAAGGCAGAGTCAGGGAAAATGAGCATCCTCTTTAGCCCCTGGCCATCTGGGGCAACGCCCAGAAGATGTGGAAGCTGACTAGAAACTCCCGACAGTGGAGGCTGTGCCTGCCAGAAGCAGCGGGTGTTAGAGCCTGAGCCTGGAGGGCCCTGCAGGGGAGGCGTCCTTTGCTGCAGGTCCCAGACAAGGCTTCTTAGAGCAGCAACAAACTGCTCTCCAGGCCTTCGGTCCCGGCTTCTAGCTGCTTTTGCCCTGCCTTCGGGGCTGCCTGGTGGCTCTGCTGGGGAGGACTCCTGCCATCTGTGGCCCCGTAACCTGCTCCCCAGGCCCAAATCAAGCCAGTCCCCTCCAACCCTCACCCCCAATCCTCACTCAGACCCCTCCCCCAGCTCCAGCCTTCCTCTCCCGCTTGGCTTGGCATGTGGCTGCCTTCTGTACTTCACACCCCCCCACACACATCCCCCTCCCCAAGTAGGGGACAGCTGTTGTTTTTTCCTGCAGGCATCGTCCCTCTCTGTGGGACCACTCCCCTCCCCCTTGCTCAGTCCTTGAGCTTCGGAAGGAGCTGATCACTTGGGGATGGGGGTGGTGGGTGCATACCCCAGGCCTGGCCAACCAGTGTGTCGTGTCACCTTGGTTACCCGAGAGTAGTTTAAAGCTCTTCAGGGAACCCAAAGTCTAATGAAAGTGACTCCTGGGATCACAGGAAGAGGGCCCTATCTTTCTACTGGAATTGCTGAGCTGGGGTGTATACCTGAGGACTTGAGAATGAAGCCAATGCAGAAAAAACAGACCTGAGATGGGGACTGACTTATTGAGCACCTGGATCCAGCCAAGCCTGAAGTTATATGAGCCAGGAAATAATAATAATAATAATAATTATCATGATTATAATTATTATTTCATGATTGCTATTTTGCTCCAGCTAGTTGAGTTTAGTTTCTGTCTCTTGTAACCAAAAGATTCTAATATGGCAGGACCTCTTATTGGGGACCCAGCTAACAGTGTGATGACCTCTCCGCAGTTCCTTCTCACCCAGGAGGTCCACAGTTTCTGGCTCTGTTATTTTACTCCCTCTACAAACAAAAGGCTGGGTCTTTTTGCTGTGTTCTAAGACTCTGCTGTCTGTTGCTCTGGGGCAACTTTGTTGAGCAGAAAAGCTTGCCTCCCCTGCCCAGCCCTCTGAAGGCCCATATTGTGACTTTTTCCTAGACCCTGGCTCCCAAGAAAGTGAGCAAGAAGCAAGCCAATTTAGCTAGGTCTGGAGTTTCATGTTTCTAATGGTGAATGTTGTTTGCACATAGATTCTTGTAGTAGAAGACACATTGGGCTATTGAAAATGTACAAGGAACTAAGCCATGGACATGCAGTGGCCCCTGCTCTGCCGGCCAGCCCCACATCTACCCTCCTCCTTACTGGACACTGGCCTCTGGAACCATGCCTCTCAGGGGCGAGGCACTGGGATAGGCACCTGGCTGAGGCTTGGCTACCCAGAGCACTCTATTCCCAACACGATGATGTCACAGTGGACACATGACCCTGGCCAAGCCAGGAGGACTCCGTTCTGGGACATTTATCTCATCCATGAAAAGTGAGGCCCTCCCTTTCCTCTGGGATTGCTTGGCCTGTAGAACGTAAATCTGGAGCTGCTAGGGACCGCTGTGGAGAAAGAGGCTGTCAAAGAATGAAGCCAATGAGGAGGAAACAGGCCATGTCGGGGAGCGGGAGCCGAGTCCTGACGATGGTGCTTGTACACCTGGATCCAGCCGTGCCTGATGCTGCAGCTCATACCCTCCAGCCTCTGGTTCCCTTGTTTTCTTGAGCCAGCTTGCGTTGGGTTTCCGACTCGTACAAACAAAGTACTCATATAGAAAAGTCTTCCAAATTAGTCATTTTAAGAGAATAATGACAACATTTTACCAGATGCCAAGGTCATATATGGCTGACAGGATAAAAAAAAGGGATTTAATGGATGACAAGAGGAGACTTGGCCTCTCTGTGCAAACCAGACTCTGAGTAGCTGGGGTAGATAGCAGGGTGCTTTTATCTTTCCCCTTTGGTATGTGCTGTAATTCTAAAGTGATGGGACGGTTTCTACAAGCCACGGGTACCAGGTGGCTCTGTTCACCTCTGTTGATTAGCTCAGTTTTTCCTCCCTTTCCTGCCAGAGGGAAACACGGGAGGCACCTTTGTTAGCAGAAGCCAGGAGGCTGGCTGAGCATCCCACCCCCATGCCCGAGGAGAAGAGAGAGGGGGCTCCAGGCAGAGCAGGGCTGTGAGTCAGGACCCCCAAACCCATCTTTCCCGGGGTCTCCAGGTACAGCTGTGTAAGCTGCTCCTTGCACAACTCCAGGGAGCGCCATCCCATAGACCATGATGGGAATGTTCTCTCCCCAGAGCATTCAACACGGCATGCTGCCTGTTACCAGCCCACTCCCAACTGAACACTAGGTTGGCAAAGAATTCTAGCTGCAAGACACATTATCCAAGAAAAGAATTACTGTCAGGGCTCAAGTTGTCAATAAATTGATTCTAGGATTCTAGTTACCTCTATTTCCCCTTTTTGCACAAAGGAAACAAGGCACAGATGGCTTTGAAAATTTCTTCAAAGGAAGTTGCCAAAGATCCTTAACCCTCTAAATTCTCTCTCTCCATCCTCCATCACTCAGACTATGTGTCACTCCCCTGCTCCAAAACCCTCGATGGCAACCCACTGCCAGTTGAATCGAACCCAAAGTCTTTGCCCTGATTCTACATGCCTTCTGGACTGTAACCTTGCCGCCCCCCACCCTGCCCCCCACTTTCCCAGAGTCAGGCCTTGCTGTTCCAGGCACTCTGGCTGCTTACTGCACCTAAGCACACCCGATGATTGCCTGTCCGGCTCATGCTGCTGTCCCCTGGGACACCCCTGTGGGCCAATAGCCACCGTGTATTGTGCTCCCAACACATGCCGGCCACTTCACTCCTTGTGTTGGCCCAGAGGTGCACCCTTCGCTGCCCATTCTAGGGACAGGGAAACAAGCTCTCAGAGAGGCCAGGCGAATCGCCCTAGGTCGTATAATAATGGGAAGGGGGAGAATCCACTTCCCATATCTGGCTCAAAGCCCAGACCCATCTCCCGGTTCCAGGATCCTTGTTCCCCTTGCTACTTGCAGAGATGCTGCAAAGGCCACATCAAACGCCTTCCTTCCTGAAGTGTTCCTGCACCTCTCCAGCAAACCCGACCAGCAACTTTTTTTATGGTCATGCCCTGTGTATCAGGCAGGTTTCCAGCAGATGACAGAAGGCCGCTTAGCTGGAACTTTGAGGATAATTTAAAGAAGGGTCCATTGAAAGAGGTGTAGGCAGGGTTATTAGGGAAGCCATAAGGGGTATAGAAGCACAAGGGACAAGCCCCCCAGAAGGCCATTGCGACTCTGGCTGGAAGGGGTGGAGGCAGGAGCACAGTGACCAGGGCTGGGGAGAGCTGCAGCAGGGATGAGGGCCACCCACAGGGACTCAGACACAGCTACTGTCAGAACCACCACCCAGGTAGGGAGGGAGCGAGGGAAGAAATAGCCTGGCCTCTCTTTCTTCCTACCCTCCAGTTTCCCGCTGATGCCAACCACTGGTGGGACCCTGCGGTAAGCGAGAGCACCAGGGAGCCTGGGTGTGAAGTCAGAGGAGGTCAGGCTCCGTGCAAGAGAGAGAAGGGCAGAGAGTGTGGGACGGGGAGGGAATGGTGCTGTATTAGTTTCTGATGGCTGCTGTAACAAATTACCACAAACTTGGTGGCTTAGAAAAACACACTTATGGGCTGGCCCGTGGCTCACTCGGGAGAGTGCGGTGCTGATAACACCAAGGGCACGGGTTCGGATCCCATGGAGGGATGGCCGGTTTGCTCACTGGATGAGCGTGGTGCTGAGAACACCAAGTCAAGGGTTAAGATCCCCTTACCGGTCATCTTTAAAAAAAGAAAAACACACTTATTACCTTACACTTCTGAAGATCAGAAGTCCAAAATGAGTCTCGCTGCTAAAACCAAGGTGTGTGCATCCCTTCTGGAGGCTGTAAGGGAGAACCCATTTCCTTGCCTTTTCCAGCCTCTAGAGACTGCCTGGCTTCTGTGGCTTGCGGCCCCTTCTGTCTTTAAGGGCAGTGATGGCCAGCCGAGTCTCATGATGTCTTGATCTGACCTTCTTCTGCCTCCTTCTTCTCCATTTGAGGACCCCATGGTTACATGAGACTGACCCAGATAATACAGGATGATCTCCGTATTTTAAGGTCAGCTGATTAACAGTCATAATCTTAACCATCTGCAGCCTTAATTCTTCCTGGCCATGTACCCTAACACATTCACAGGTACTAGGGATCAAGGTGTGGACATCTTTGGGGGACCATTATACTGTCTACCACAGGTGCCACATAGAAAACAGTTGACCCACCTGCCTTTGTGCTGGTTACCTGGGACTTGATTTATTTCCCTCACTGGTGGAGGTTTCTTGAGGACAGGGACAGTTTGCGTTACCTATTGCTGTGTAACAACCCACCCCAAATCTCAGTGGCTTCAAGCAACAAATTTTTCTCATCGCTCATGCATCTGTGGATCAGCTTGTGCTCAGCTGACCCGGGCAGGGCTCGTCTGGGCTGCTGGTGTCTCTGTGTCTCACTGTGGGTGGGCAAGGTGGCTCTGCTTCATGAGTGTCTCATCTTCCAGTGGGCCAGCAGGGTGGGAACTTCTCAGGCAATGACAAAGGTGCACGACAAAGGTGAGTGAAAACACATGGCACCTCCCGAGGTTTGCTTTGGAGTGGTCATTTCCATCCATCTGCCACTGGCCAAAGCAAGTCCCACGGTCAAGCCCAAATCCAAGGGGTGAAGAAGTGTACTCTACCCTCAACGAGGCCGTGGTAAGGCGAACGCAGGGAGGAGTGAGAAATGGGGGTACAGCTCAATGCACTCTAGGGGCCGTGTCTTCATCATATGTGCTTTTTACTGAGTTGGTTCTTCATGGGAATGTATCAGGTGAATGAATGAATGAATGAATGACTTCCCATCAGTAAGGAATACTCAGCCAGGCTCAGAGCGTCTACTACTACGGTGGAAATGGGCTCCATACAGGAGCAGTCCTGTTCTCAGCTGGATTACAGCTGGCAGAGCACAAGCGCCCCTGACGGTGTTTTACACAGCTCACAGCTCTGGAGGGAGAGTACGCAAGGAGCTGACCTTTCTCCCAGGGGGCATCTGGAAGGCTGTGGAGTGCCTGGGAGGGTGTGACTCCTACAGGAGAGCAGGCCACCAAAGCCATCTCTGCTGCCTCCCTTCTTTCACTCCCTCCATCTCTCAGTAAATCTCTCCTACCTGAGAACCTGATTATGGGATAGGTCTTGAGCTTGAACAACAACGCTCAAGGCTGCCACCGAGGCAGAGTTGAGAAGACCCTGTCCTGTTGTCAAGATGCTTGTGGTCTCCCAAGGACACAGAGCTCAATAATCAAGAACAAGATGGGCGCTTCCATAGGGTCTACACAAAGGAGTGCAGGAAGGGGCAACCCAACGGGGCTTCACGAAGAAAGCAGCATTGGAGCCAAAGCTCAAAGAGTAAGTCGGGGTTTGCAGGCAGGCAGGTGGAGAAGGGGCCTTCCAGGGATCAGGGTGGATGGTGTAGATGAGCACACAGTCCATGTGTGCAGGGCCTGTTCTGGGGACGAAGGCAGTTCAGCGCTGCCGGAGAATAATGTTTGTGTGTATTTGGGGAGGGGCAGGGGGAGATGGTGAGATTGTGTGATGCACAAGGAAGCAGGGTGCTCATCGTCAGGGATGTTTCCTGCCAGACAGAGGTTTGGATGTATCCTCTAAGCCAGGGGTTGGCAAACAAAGCAAAGAATGGGATAGTAAATATCTCAGGCTTTGCAGCCTGTACAGCCTCTGCTGCAGTGTTTCAACTCTGCCATTGCAGAGAGAAAGTGCAGTCAGTATGCAAACGAATAAGCATGGCTGGGTTCCAATAAAACTTTATTTATAAAAACAGGGGGTAGGCCAGATTTGGACCATGGGCTGTAGTTTGTCCCTGCTCTAAACCCAAAGTCACAAACTGGCATCCTTTAGTCCACTTCTGTCCCATACATTTTTGTTTTGTTATGTATTTTTTAACCAATATTAAAAGATGAGGCGATTTCACATAAAAATCTAGATTTCCTGGTTCCTTAAAGAGTCTGAAGCTCTGGTTACACCAGCCTTGCAATCCCACATGGCACAACCAGCTGGACCATTTGTCAGAGTCCGCACCATTTCCTACTGCCTCCCAGTTGCCATTTCCCCCTGATGAGCTAATGTTTTGTTCAGTGTTTCCCCCACTGTATTAATTTCCTAGGGCTGCCTAGTAACAAAGTGCCACAAACTGTGTGGCTTAAACAGTAGAAATTTATTGTCTCACAGTTTTGAAGTCTAGAAGTTCAAGATCAAGGTGTCAGCGGGGTTGGTTCCTTCTGAGGACTGTGAAGGACAATCTGTTCTGTGCCTCTCCTCTGGATTCTGGTGGTCTCAGGCATTCTTGGAGATGGTGTTCTCCCTGTGTCTTCACGTTGTCTGCCCTCTATGTGTGTCTGTCTATGTCCAAATTTCCCCTTTTTTATAGGGACACCAATCATACTGGACTAGGGACCACCCTAATGACCTCATTTTAGCTTGATTACCACTGTAATGACCCTATCTCCCAATAAGGCCACATTCTGAGGACCCAACATAGCTTTTCTGGGGAGACACAATTCAGCCTGTAACCATCCAGTCCCTTCACTGCCTGACACTTCCTGCCTGGCCCTGCTGTTAGCAGTGAGGTCCCAGCAAAGTGTTCCTGGCACCACCAGGTCTGCCTATTACAAAGATCACGAAGGTGACAGCACAGAGGATGCCTTTGGAGGGGGCAGGGCCTTGCCTCAGGGACATGAGGAGGGCTGGCCCAGGATGGGGGACTGGAGAGGAGGTGACACGGTCAGGAGGGGTCTCAGCGCGAATTCGCGGGCCTGGTGTGTGTGGAGCAGAGGTGGCCGGTGTCTGGCTGGAGAGAACAAGTGGGGGCTGTGCCTCGGATGACCGAGGGAGCCAGTGGCGGTGGGGGGTTTGTGCAGGGCGAACACCGCTGATGAGATGGGGGAGAAGAGACAAAGCTGTGCTCACAGGATTTCCACTAGAAGGGACGGGCCAGGCTGACAGGAACGAAGATGGGCCACTCGACAGGAACAGATTGACCTACCTCAGAGATCAGAGCCTGGGGTCGATTGATTTATTGGTCCCGATTTTTCAGCCCTCTCTGTATGTATCCACACACTTTGCAGTTTCTCCCCCAGAAGCTGAGCGTTCCCTCTGACCTTCAGTTTGCGCTCAGCCACAAGGCAGGGCCCAGCACCCATAGTTCCAAGGAAGACAAGAAATACACGAAGCGGCAGACCCAGCCGTCCTCCTGGTGTAGCCAGGCGGCGCAGCTGGCACCCGGGCTCCACGTGCGCACGAGCGCAGCCACGGCTGGCTGGTATCCTGTCAGACTGCACCATTTTACAGATGAGGAAACTGAGGCCTCAAGAAAATGAGAGATTCGCCCAATGAAATGTAAATAATAAATAGCAAAGATCCAGGCCCCCCGACTGCTAGCCCAGGATTCTTTCTACTCCACACCAGCGACTGTCACCTAGCTTCTGGGTTGTTTATTCATTCATTCAACAAATGTGTTACTGGAGATACATGGATGACTTTTCTTAGCCCTTAAAGAGCTCCTTGTGGAGTTGGTGGGGAGACAGACGCCAGACTATGATAAATGTGGTAAGTGTGGCAATAAAAATGTGCTCAGGCACCAAGGAGAGGCACCTAACCCCGCTAGGGACAATCAGGGCAGGCTTCCTGGAGAAGGGGGTGTCTGAGCTGAGTCATGACAAATGAGAAGGAATAGGCCAGGCGACACTGGGGAGGGAAGAGGCTGGCATGAGTGTGAGTGGCGCCGAGGCACAGCAGGGCCGTGTGGGGGTGGCAGGCTGTGGGGAGCAGCAGCAGGGAACACCGAAGTCCTAGGGGCTCATCAAGCTGTTCGGCAGAGGCAGGGAGTGGCCGGAGTGGGACTGGTGGTGGAGGCAGGGCACACACTCAGGCCTTTATCCCACAGAAAGGCAGAACCTTTGTTACCAGCAGGTGGTCGGGGGCCATTGTGGGTGTGCTTGGACAAGGGCGCTCATCTTCCAGGCCTTGGTTTGTCCATCCCTAAAACAAGGGACCAAGCAAGCTGACTTGTAGGGGCCTCTCCAGCTCTAAAGCCACTGTGGTGGGCATGCCACAGAGAAGGCCTTCTGTCCTGGCAGCCAATCTGGACCCAGAGCTGAAGAGAGAAACCCTCTCGGCCTGAGAGATAGGGTTTGGTGGCACTCAGGGAGCCAGGTGACCCTTCCCTCACCTTGGCAAGGAGAAGGGAACTTGCCTCTGAGCCAAAGGCTGGTCCAGGAACATGAAAAACAAGGACGAATTGGATGTTCGACATTAAATATAGGACTACCCAGATGGGGGAAATGACTTTCTGTTTTCCTTCCTCCTCCCACAGAGGGGACACGGGGGAGGTTGGGATTAGTCACTGGTGGGGGTGGGGGAGCTTTCAGCAGCTGTCCAGGCTCAAAGAACCCTGTCTTTGTGCCCTGCCTCAGAGCCCCTGACAGAGACCACCTGGAGGAAAAACAGACACCTAACATAAGAACCCCCTATTTAACAGAAGAGGGGCAATCCAGCCAAGCTGGCAAGAAAATTTCAGGTAATTGACGTTATTTTTCCATTGACTGTGTTCTGCTAGAAAAGATTTTGGTTACAGGGTGTAATCAAATCACACTTAAGAATTCTCCTAAAAGATTGCTTTTATAATGAGAAAAAAAAAAGTACTTTAAAAAAGGAATCTATGTTGTAACCTCCTTGGAGGGAAATGTGAAACACACACACTCTTTGATGCAGCAAATTCACTTGCAGGAATTTGTCTTATGGGTGTGTTTGCACACGCACACTCACCTGTGTGGGAAAAGATGCCCTTTGTGACGTTGCCTGTGATGGTAAAAAATTGGAGACAACCCCAGTATTGTCAGTAAAAGATTGGGTACACCAATGAACAAAACACCCTTAGGATCAAATACTACACAAGTGTGAAAAAGACCACGGCAGCTGTCTACGGGAAAGATTTTTAAGCAACATCGTTAAATGAAAAAAAGGAAGAAGAAGAATGCTGGGCACAGCGCACCCCCTGTATGCAGAAAATGAGGAGGATGAATCAGGAGAGATGCGCAGGAACTTGGTATGGGTTTCCTGTGGCTGCCATCACAGATTACAACAAATTTGGTGGCTTAAAACACCATGAATTTATTCTTTCACGGTTCTGGAGGTCAGAACTTTAAAATCAAAGTGTCAGCAGGTTTGCGCACTCTCTTCAGGCTCTAGGGGAGTGTGATGGTTAATTTTACGTGTCAACTTGACTGGGTCACAGGGTGCCCAGATATTTGGTCAAACATTATTCAGGATGTTTCTATGATGGTGTTTTTGAGGAGATTAACATTTGAATTGGTAGGCTGAGTAAAGCAGATTGCTGTCCCTCTTGTGGGTGGGCCTCATCTGATCAGTTGCAGGCCTGAGTGGCACAAAAAGGCTGACCTTCCCCAAGTAAGAAAGAGAATTTTTCCTGCCTGACTGCTTCAAACTGGGATGTCTGCTTTTGGACTTGAACTGAAACATCAGCTCTTCCTGAGTGTCGAGCCTGCCAGCCTTTGGACTAGAATACATCATCAGCCCTTTCTGGGTTTCCAGCCTGCTGATTCACTCTACAAATCTTGTGACTTTATCATAATCACATGAGCTAATTTCTTAATACATATATACACATATGTATGTGTGTGTGTATATATATATATTTCATGCCAATCTCCGCTTCTGTGGTCACATGGCCTCCTCCTCTTCTCTGTGTGTCTATTTTATAAGGATGCTGTTATTGGATTTAAGGCCCACCCAGATAATCCGGGATAATTTCCTCATCTCAAGTCCCGTACTTAATTACATCTGCAAAGAATATTTCTCCAAATAAGGTCACATTCACAGGTTCCAGGGATCAGGACATTGTTGTATCTTTTGGGGGGCCACCATTGGACTCAATTCAGATTGCAGCTCCACGATAGAGTGTAGGCCTCCAGGAAGGGAAACCAAGAGACGAGGGCGGTCTGGGGTGAGCAGAAGACTTTTTTTTTTTTTTTTCCATTTTGTCTTTTTTTGTGACCCTCAGTGTCGCTCCCGTACCACGACCGGCAACGGGATCGCAACCCTCGGTGTCGCGCCTGCACCACGCTCAACCAGTGAGCGGACCGGTCTCTATATGGGATCCGAACCCTCGGCGGGAGCGCCACCGTGCTCCCAAGCGCCGCACTCTACCGAGTCCGGCAACGGGATCGCAACCCTCGGTGTCGCGCCTGCACCACGCTCAACCAGTGAGCGGACCGGTCTCTATATGGGATCCGAACCCTCGGCGGGAGCGCCACCGTGCTCCCAAGCGCCGCACTCTACCGAGTGCACCACCGGGCTGGCCCAGAAGACTTGTTTTTCATGATAACACTTTCTGCAGCATTGGACTGCTTTACCATGACACGCATTACCTGTTTTTACCTTGAACGATGAGAAGTTATGCAGCTAGCCAACTTTTCAAGCACTTTAAAAGGTCTTTGTACATCACCTCATGGGAATACCTCCTGCCCTTCCCAGGTCTGACGAAAATGCATCTCCCCAGGGCAGGGGTTGGCCTTAAATGTCTTTCACAGCTGGACCCGTAGAAGGTGTCAGGGAAAACATACTTAAGAGGTTTCCAATGCATATTCGAGTGAAAAAGCAGTAAATTTCTGATTCACTAAGGCTATGACTCAAGATATTCATAATATTGCAACATACTCAATGCAGGTTACACACTTAAATTCCTGATCGTGAAAACATAGTTTCTGGTGTTGTCTATGCAATAGAAATAGCCCCCAATGTAGAAACAACCACCTGTAAAGCAGAGGCCAAAGGCTGCTTCAATGCCACTGGGGCCAGTTTGGGCAGGTGCGGTGGGGGAGCAGAACAAGTTTTCCCCCAGCATTGTAGATTGGATTCTTTGGAGGCAGACACACTTTGCTTGAATATTAAACATGTAGGAGTTGTCTCCACTTCCTTAAGAAATGGTCTCTCTCCCCCTTTTCTCTCTCTTGATCTGTGTTTTGTTTGCCTGCTTTTGAGAAAGAGAGACTTTGAGAAGTATATTCCTTTCTTCTTAAATCTCCGAAAAACAGCAACTGGGCAAATCTGAAGATAAATGGCAACTGACACTTGGCCTCAGGGTGGGGAGATCTTGGGGAGTGGTGGGGACTGTGACGAAGAGGACAGCACATACTCTGTCTGAGGGACGCCATGACCCCATCCCAGCCCAGTTCGGCCACCCTGGAATGTGGGCCGGAACGCCAGAGCTTCTGGCTTTTCAGGAGAAGCTGAACATCCAAATTTTTATGTAAACTCTCCCTATAATTTAATGTAGGAAACAGATTTAAATTTTTCTTAACTGCTGTGCAGGCCAAATAAAACACACTCATGTCAGATTTAGCTGGCGGCCCTCGTTTTAGAACCTCCCTGTAATGCGTTTGCACTTTAAGTTCCCGGCCAGCCTCAAGCTATGTCTTCACTTCCACTTTTACATCCAAGCAAATCCTTATCTCTCTCTTTTTTTCTTTGTCTTTTTTTTTTTTTTTCATTTTTCTCAATTCTTAAGCAAACAGCTTCATGTGGTTGTAACGAAGTGGCCCAAGACACTGCTCTGGGATGGGGATTCGTAGCCCGGGAGACACAGCAGGAGGACGGGATCCTTGCTTCTTTGGGAAAGGGGGAGTTGTGTTCCACGCATGCTGGACGGGGGCAGTGGCTGCTCCTTGGCTCGTCGCCTCGTCGCCTGGTTGTTTTGGACATTTGCTTGTGTGGACTGTTCTGTTCTCAACCTAATGATGCCATTTTTAGTGACTCATTAGAATCCTCATTAAGAGTTGTTAGCACATCAAAACAATGTTGGTGAGGGCTGGCAGAGGGCGGCTTCCTGGACGTTAGCAGTTGTCTAAACTTCCCCAGCAGCAGAGAAGGGACAAAATGGCAGCAAACGGATTCCCAGGCGCTGTCAGTCCAGAGAGTGCTGTTTCTTCCACAAGCTCTTACTGAGCACCTACCGTGTGTCTGGGTGGGTGCACAGAAACGCAGTCATCGTCTCCTACCCTCTCCCCAGCTCACCACTGTAGCTTTATGACCTCTCCACCCCTGTGATGTGTTATCTCGGCCCTGCCCCAGGGCCTTTTCACTTGCTGTGTCCCTGCTTGGCACGCTCTTCCTAGGCCTCAGCCCCCTATATCCCCCCTGGAGAGATCATCTCTGACTGCCTGTCTGCTGTTGACAAACCACCACCCATCACCCTCTGATCCACCGTCCTGTTCTATTTACTACATAGCTCTTTTCACCAGTTGAAGTGACTGTATTTCTTTGCTTACTGGTTTACTGCCTATATCCCCCTGACCAGAATGTCAGATCCACAAGGTCAGGGACCTGGTCTGTGGGGTCCTTTGCTCCCACAAGAGTGCCTGGAACATAGTAAGTGCTCAATTAATATTCGTTTAACAAATGTAATGTAAAATGATGAGGAAGAAATAGCCCCATCCTCTCAGCCCAGAGTCAAAAATGATCTGGTATCCCTGTGCATCCCCCAACGCGCATCTCTGAGCAATATAGCTTGTGGCTTTATTAAGGAAACCTGAGATCATTTTGAAGAAAGGATAACATCTGAGATAACACATTAGTTTCTTTATTCTTAATTCTTCTGAGCAAAGGATGCCTGTGCAGGAACACCAGCCCTGGCCCCACCTCTCCCACCCCGGTCAGTGCCTGGAGCAAGCCTCAGGTGCTGGCAGCAGCAGGTGGAGATCAGGCAGGGGCATCCCAGGGCCAGGTTCTGCCAATAGATTATTTCTCTGAGTAATTAAGATGGAATTAAAAATTAATTCTTTCCTCCAGCCTGATTGCATTTCAAGGGATAAACTGAGTGTTACGGCTTTTGTACAGGTTTCTCTACCTAAATTAAATTGGATTGTGTTTTCAGAGGTGGGAGAAGTGAGATGCTGGGATTAATCCAGCAGCTAAAAATCCCTGGGGAGCCAACCAGGTGATGGTGCGCTGGGAGAGGATGAACTTGAAGGTGCAGCTGCTCTGGCCTTCACAGTGGACTTGGCTCCCAGGGGAGTAACTCGAGTCCGTGCTGGGGACCCAGCAATTCTAATCTGCTCTTGTTACTGGGATGCAGGAAGCCAAGTCACCTTGTCTGCTCCCTTCAGGGGAATGAGCTGTATCAGCGAGAGTCAGAATGGGCTCCAAGTCGGCTCTGCCATTTACTGGTGGCAGCTCCTCTCGGGCAAGCTCCTTCCCTCTCTGAGCCCCAGCCTCCTCATCTGTGAAAAGGACATAAACCACCCGCCTCACAGGCATGTTGGGAGCATTATATGATAAGTAGGTTAGCCCAAAGGCATGGGTATTTAATAAATGCATGACTCTCCCCCTACACCAATTCCAAGCTATAGGGGGAGTTCCCTTTTTTTTTTTTTTTTTTTTCCTTTTTGTCTTTTTTCATATCCGGCAATGGATCGCAACCCTCAGTGTCGCGCCCGTACCGGACCGAGACCGGCAACGGGATCGCAACCCTTGGCGTTGCACCCGCACCTCGCTCAGCCAGTGAGCGGGAACCGGTCTGTATGTGGGATCCGAACCCTCGGCGGGAGCGCTGCCGCACTCCCAAGCGGCACACTGTAGCAGTGCACCACCAGGCCGGCCCTCCCCTTTCTTTATTTTAAAATATATTAATTCGTTCATTCATTCATTCACTAGGTAATGCATTCTTATGATTCAAGAATCGAAAGGTAGGGCCAGCCCGTGGCTCACTCGGGAGAGTGCGGTGCTGATAACACTAAGACCACGGGTTCGGATCCCATATAGGGATGGCCGGTTAGCTCACTTGGAAGAGCGTGGTGCTGACAACACCACGTCAAGGGTTAAGATCCCCTTACTGGCCATCTTTTGGGAAAAAAAAAAAATTGAAAGGTAGAAAAGCATGTACAGTGAAAATCTCCCTCACACCATTGTCTTCAGGGTACTAGCTCCCCTCTGCAAAGGCAGCTGGTCTTCTCTGAGTTGTTTTTATCCTTCTAGAGATATTTTATGCACTCATGAGAAAATATGTTTACAGCACTCCTCCCTTTTTTGTTTCACAAATGGCAGCGCGCTAGATGCATTTTTTAGTTTTGTCCCCTGCCCCGATATATTTTGGAGAATATTCCATATTGGTACATAACCTGGTTCCTCAGTCATTTCCACATCTGCATAGTTATCCATTGCATGGATGCTTTATATTGTATTTAACCAGTCCCCTGTTGATGGACATTCATATTGTTTTCAATCTCTTATTGATCCAAACAATTCTGTAATAAATAACTTTAGACATAAGTCATTTTGATCATATACATATATATCTCTAGGTTAAATCCCTAGAAGTGAAATTGTTAGTCAAAGAGAATAAACTACGTTTGTTAAAAATAGGAAGAGTGTGTATGGGAGAGGATGAAAGAAGAACCACAGAATGTTTATAGAAGTTGAAGCTGATTATTATACGTTTCTTCCTACTCTGATGTATGTTTGAAAATGTTCATAATTAAAAAATTGTAAAAAGAAATGGGACTTTCTATCCCATGTCTTCTAGTAAGGAGTTTGGAACTCATTTCTCCCATCCATAAAACAAAACAAAACAAAACAAAAACAAAAAAAGCTGCACAAACTGAGAATCAACAACTCTTCTTAGATCCATTAGAGAACTGAGGTCACAGGGCAAACCGCTACCCCCCAAAATGGAGAGACAGGTAGGTGGATATAGGGAATCACAACATACCAGAGTAGAAACCCACAAGCAGAAACCTCTGGGAGAACCATCCTGGGATGGGAAAAACTAGACCGTAATTGTTGAATTGTTGGAGGCTCAGTGTGGACAAGTCGGGGAGTTAAAGACTCCAGGGAGACCCAGTCTTAGGGGACACCCTCAAACATTTGTGAGTTTTACCTCCAGGAGCTCTACCAGGTTCTCAAAGTGAAGATCAGATAAAAGTCTCCTTATGCTTCTAGCAGGGGGTGGGAAAAAATATCCATTTTGAAATATGCCAGACCATTCTGTTTTTCTTAACCAAAGCCTCTCCTCAAGAGAAACTGTTTTACCATAGCCTACCTGACCTGAGGGGAGGGAGATAGCCAACTCCAGCCCCCTGCAGCTTTCAGCATAGGGGAAGGGAAATACTCAACTGCAGCCAAATCTATCTTTTCTATCCCACCTAAGGGGATGAGGGATGGGAAGGACTAAGAAGCATTGTGAAGATCACAGCCCAAGGGCACAGGCTCACTGAAAGACTGTGACCTCATTGCAGGACTATAGGACCCTTTCCCACCCCCCACACCTTACCACCACATCACTAAAGGCCTGTTTACTGCAGTTCCTTTTATTCTGTGCATAATTGTCTAGATTTCAAAAAAATTACAAGGCATACTAAAAGACAAAAAACACAGTTTGAAGAGATAGAACAAGCATCAGACCAGACGCAGACATGGCAGGGATGTTGGAATTATTAGATCAGGAATTTTTTTTTTTCCTTTTTGTCTTTTTTCGTGACCAGCAGCGGATCGCAACCCTCAGTGTTGCGCCCGTACCGGACCGGGACCGGCAACGGGATCGCAACCCTTGGTGTTGTGCCCGCACCTCGCTCAGCCAGTGAGTGGCTGGTCTGTATGTGGGATCCGAACCCTCGGCGGGAGCGCTGCCGCACTCCCAAGCGGCGCACTGTAACAGTGTGCCACCGGGCCGGCCCTTAGATCAGGAATTTTAAATAACTATAATTAATATGCTAAGGGATCTAATGGAAAAAGTAGATATGCAAGAACACACGGCTAATGTAAGCAGAGAAATGGAAATTCTGACAAAGAATCAAATAGAAATGTTAGAAATTTAAAAATACTGTGACAAAAATGAAAACCGCCTTTGATGGGTTCATCATGGTTGAGACAGCAATCAGTGAGCTTGAAAATATGTCAAGAGAAGCTTCCCAAACTGAAATGCAAAAAGAAAAAGACTGAGAAAAAAGAAACAGAAGATACAAGAATGTTGAGATGATTACAAAAGATGTAACATATGCACAATGGGAGTACAGAGAGAAGAAAGAGAAAAGAATAGAAGAAATATCTGAAGTAATAATGGCTGAAAATTTCTCAAGGTTAATGTCAGACACCAAATCATAGATCCAGGAAGCTCAGAGAACACCACGTAGGATAAACGCCCAAAGAGCTACACCTAGGCTTATCATGTTCAAATTGCAGAAATTCCAAGACAAAGAAAAAAAGCTTGAAAAAAGCTAGAGGAGGAAACAAATCCTTATCTATAGAGGAGTAAAGAATGGAGTATGGAATCTCAAGAATTACATCAGAATTCCTCAGAAACTCTGTAAGCAAGATGAGAGTGCAGTGAAATATTTGAAGTTTTGAAAGAAAAATCCTACCAACCTAGAATTCTGTATTTAACAAAATTATCCTTCAGTAGTGAAGGAGAAATAGACTTTCTCAGGCAAACAAAAATTGAAGGAATTTGTTGCTATTAAATCTGCCTTGCAAGAAATGTTAAAAAGTTCTTCAGAGAGAATAAAAATGATCAGAAATTCCAATATACATAAAGAAAAGGAAAAGTATTAGAGAAGGAATAAGTGAATATAAAATAAAAACCTTCATTTCTGAATTCTTAAATCTTTTAACAGATAAGAGTTTGTTCAAAATGATCACAGCCATGATAGAAGGGAAGGAGGGAGGAATTAGGGATACTTTGCTATTATAATGCACTACCCACGAATCAGAATAGTGTTATTTGAAAGTGGACTTGGATTAGTTAGGAAGTACATACTGCAAAGTCTGAGACAACCACTTAAAAAAATTTTTTTAAAGTATAATTTATATGCTAAGAAAGGAGAGAAAATAGAGCCATCTATAATGCCCATGTAAAACCACAAAAGACAGAAAAATAGTGGAAGAAAACAATAGGCACAGAGAACAAGGGCAATGAATAGAAAACAGTAACAAATATGGTAGCTACTAATCCACCTATATCAGTAACCACCTTAAACATCAATGGTATAGCAGCCGTATTCATAATTATGAAAGCTTGGAAGCATGCAAGTACTGACATCCTTCAGTAGATGAATAATAGATCAGTAGCTGGTACTGTGCCCAGACAACGGAATATTATTCAGCGCTAAAGAGAAATGAGCTATCAAGCCATGAAAAAACATGAAAGAACCTTAAATGTATATTGCTAAGTGAAAAAAAGCTATCTGAAAAGGCCACATACTGTATTATTCCAACTACATGACCTTCTGTAAAAGTCAAAGCTATGGAGATGGCAAAAAATATTAGTGGTTGCCAGGGGTTAGGGAGAGGGAGAGATGAATAGGCTGCACACAGGGGATTTTTAAGGCAGTGAAACTACTCTGAATGACACTATAATGGCGGATACATGTCATTATAAATTTATAAAAACCCACAGAATATACAGCAGCAAGAGTGAACCCTAATGTAGACTGTGGCCTTTGGGTGATTACAATGTGTCATTGTGGGTTCATTAACTGTAAGAAGTGTACTGCTCAGGCAGGGGATGTTGATAGTGGGCGAGCCTATGCATGTGTGGGGGTGGGGGGCATATGGGAGATCTCGAACTTCCTCTCAATTTTGTTGTGAACTTAAAACTGCTCTTAAAAAATGAAGTTAAAAAAAAAACAAAAACAGAAAATAACAAGTGTTGATGAGAATGTGGAGAAATTGGAACCCTTGTACACTGTTGGTGGGAATGTAAATTGGTGCAACAGCGATGAAATACAGTGTGGAGGTTCCTCAAAGAATTAAAAATACAATTGCCATACAACCCATTAATTCTACTTCTGGGTATTTACCCAAAAGGGTTGAAAGCAGGGACTCAAAGAGATATTTGTACAGCCATGTTCATAGCAGCAGTATTCACAATAGCCAAGGAATGGAAGCAGAGCATGCACTGACAGACCCAGAATGTGGTCTATACATCCACGAAATATTTGTCACTCAGCCTCAGAAAGGAAGGAAACTCCGACATACACTACAATATGGATGGATCTTGAGGATATTTCGTTAAGTGAAACAGGCAAGATACAAAAGGCCAAATACTGCATGATTCCACTTATATGAGGTGCCTAGAGTGGTCAAATTCATAAGGACAGAAAGTAGAATGGTGGCTGCCAGGGGCTGGGGGGCAGGAAGAGAATAGGGATTTGTTTTTAATGGATACAGAGTTTCAGTTTTGCCAGATGAAAGTTCTGGAGATGGTTGGTGATGGTGGTTGCACAACGAAGTCAATGTACTTAATGCCATTGAACCATACACTTCAAAATGGTAGAGATAATAAATTTTATGTGTATTTTACCACAATTAAAAAGAAAAGATCAGTGTTTGCCGGGGGTCTAGGAAAAGGGAGGGAGGGTTGAACAGGTGGCGCACAGACGATCTTTAGGGTGGTGAAACTACTCTGTATGACATTACAATGGTGGTACACGCCCTCACACATTTGTCCAAATCCACAGAACGCAGAACACCAAGAGTGAACCCTAGTGTACACGACGGACTTTGGGTGATAATGATGAGTCAACGCAGGTCCTTTGGTTGTAACAAATGCACCACCCAGGCGGGGGTGTTGGTAGTGGGGGGTGGTTGTGTGTGTACAGGGACTGGGTGGGGAAAGCTATATGGAAACTCTGTACTTTCTGCTCAATCTTCCTGTGAATCTAAAATTGCTCTGAAAAAATAAGGTTTATTAATTTAAAAAACATGAAATACACAACACCGAGGGTGAACTCTCATGTAAACTATGGACCTTGGTTGACAGTGATACATCAATGCAGATTCATGGACGAATGTACCACACCGATGGGGAATGTTGATGGCAGGGGAGCTGGGGACAGGGGTATGTAGGAACTCTCTATACTTCTAATCGATTTTGCTGTGAACCTAAAACTGCTCTAAAAAATAAAGTCTATTAATTTAAGAAAAGATATGTGCATCTGTAACTTGATGTATTAGCAAATCTCTCTCCACAGGGTTTGTGCACACCTGCGATGCAGGATAGTGCCAGGTTTTGGTGTTTTAGTGAAATTTTTTATGAATAAGATTTTAATTTAAGTCTGACAAATCTACAGAAAAGAGCACACATCGTAAGTATAAGGTTTGGTGAATTTTCACAGAGTGAACACATGTCATAAACAGCACCAGGATCAAGGTATAGAAGATTATCAGAGAATCCAGAAGTCTTCTTCACCCCACCTTTCAGCCACTATCTTTCCTCCCCCAGGATAACATTTAACCCAACTTCTATCACCATAGATCAGCTTTTCCTATTTTTGCCTTTTATATGAATGGAATCTCATAGGATGTGCAAAGTTTCTTTCAGTCGACACAACATCTGTGAGACTTGTTGTTGTGTGTAGTTGTAGTTCGTTCATTTTCACTGGCGTATAGTATTTCACTAAAGGCTATACCCTAATTTATTTATCCATTCCACTGTTGATGGTCCTTTGGGTTGTTTCCTGTTTGGAGCTATTACTAAGAGTGATGCAATGAGCATTCTTGTACATGTCGTGTGGTGCAATCTGTACTCATGACTGTTGGGTATATCGTAAATCTAGAAGTAGAATTGGTGGTTTATAGCAATTCATTCAGCTTTAGTAGACAATGCCACATAGTTTTCCAAAGTGGTTTTTCCGATTTACTCTCTTGCTGTGAAAAGAATTCTGGCAGATCCATATCCTCACGAACACCTGGAAATGCCAATCTTTAAGATTTTTGTAACAGTTACTTCAATGTGGTTTTAATTTGCATTTCCCAGATGACTAAAGAATGTGAGTCCCTTTTTTATGTTTATAGTCTCTTTCATTAAATACTTGTTCAAGTCTTTTGCCAATTTTTCTGCTGTCTTCTATTTTTACTTTTTCATTTGTTGGACTTCTTTATATGTACTGGATAGAAGTTCTTTGATATGTACAGAAAATATTTTCTCCCTTTGTGGGGCTTCGCTTTCCACCGCCTTAAAAGTGTCTTTTGATAAACAGAAGCACTGTACTTGATTTTAATATAGTCTACTTTATCAATATTTTCCTTCATGTTAGTGACATTTTGTCCTATTTAATAAACCTTGCCTTCTCCAATATTACAGAGATATTCTCCAATGTTATATTCTAGAATCTTTATTATTTTATTTTTCATATGGTGCGAGATAAGAGCTAAGGTTAATTTTGTCCACATTGATTTCCCATTAAAACTGCACCATTTATTAAAAAGGTGATCCTTTTCCCACAATTCTGTGATATCAACTTTGTGAAAAATCAAATCCCCACATACATGTGTGTATCTGTTTCTGGATTTTATTCTGTCCCACTGGTCTATCTGTCTACACTTGTGCCAATATTATACTTTCTTAATGACTGTAGTTTTATATTAAGTTTTGATATTAGTAGTATAAGTCCTCCCACTCTGTTTTCTTTTTCAAGATCGTCTTCACTACCTTTTACACTTCGCATTTCTATATAAAGTTTAGAATTAGCCTGTCAATTTCCACAGAAAAACCTACCGAGATTTTGATTGAGATTTCATTGATTCTATAGGGCAATTCTGGGGGAATTGACACCTTTATAATATTGAGTATTTCACTCAATAAACATTGTATCTCTCCATTTATTTAGGTGTTCTTTAATTTCTATCAATAATGTTTAGTAGATTTCAGATCTTAATAGATTCCGTCATCTTTTGTTAAATTTATCCCTAGATATTTACCTTTCATGCTATTATATATGTCACTACTTTTTAACTTTCATTTTAAAATTCTCACTGGTTTCTAGAAATATTGATCTGTTATCAAGTGACCTTGCTAAATTCAACTATTTTTTTTTTTTTTGTCTTTTTGTCTTTTTTCGTGACCGGCAACAGGATCGCAACCCTCGGTGTTGCTCCCGCTCCTCGCTCAGCCAGTGAGCGGCCGGTCTGTATGTGGGATCCGAACCCTCAGCGGGAGCGCTGCCGCGCTTCCCAAGCGGCGCACTGTAGCAGTGCGCCACCGGGCCGGCCCCTAAATTCAACTATTAATTCCTATAAATTCCTGTGGATTTTCTATATACACAATCATGTTATCCATGAATAATGGCAGTTTCATTTCTTCCTTTCCAATGCTTCTACTTTTTATTTCGTTTCCTTGTCTTCCTGCACTGACTAGCACCACCAGTACAGTATCAAAAAGGCTCAGCAAAAGCACACGTCCTTGTTTCATCTGTAGTTTCAGGCAGAAAACTTTTACTACTCATCATTAAGTATGATGTATGCTGCATGTTTTCATATATGTTTATCATATTAAGGAAGTTTCTATCTATTCCTAGTTTGCTAGGAGCTTTTTAAAATTGTAAGAGGATGTTTGATTTCTATCAGTTGCTTTTTTATGCATTTTTGAGATGGACATGTGACTTTTATCCTTTATTCTGTTAGTGTACGAAATTACATCAATTTTTAAAAAAAGCCAGCCTTGCATTCCTTGAATAAATCCAACTTGGTGGTGATGTATTATCATACTGTGTTTCTCGATTCAGTTTGCTAATAATTTATTTAGGAGTATATGTCTATGAAAGAGACTGGTGTGTTCACCAGAGCTACGAGTACCTTAGAACACTTAATTAAATTTACTCCTCCCCCACTTTTTATGCTGCTGTTTTGTATTTAATTCTTTCTTTATTTTAAACATTTTTATTGTTTATATAGTCAATAATAATTTAATTTACCTTCATATTTATATTTTCTGTTACTCTTCTTTCTTTACTGCATCTTGATGTTTCCGACTGGGATCATTTTCCTTCTGCCTGAAAAACTCCTTTTTGTATTTGCTTCAGTGTGCATCTGCTGGGAATGAGTCACCTCAGTTCTTGTTTATTGAAAATGTCTTTTCATTATCTGAAGGGTATTTTCTGTGGATTTGAGGTTGGCATTTATTGTCTTCCAGTGCTTTCAAGCTATCAGTCCAATGTCTCGGTTTCATTATTTCTGTTGAGAAGTGAATTACCAGCCCCATTGCTATCCTTTGGAAGTAATTGGTATTTTATCTGTGGCTGATTTTAAGATTTTCTCCTTGTCTTTGATTTTCGGTAGTTTTAAATTGATGTATCTAGGTGTAGTTTTCCTAGATTTGCCAGAAACTCTGGCATGCTATCTTTTGTATATTTTTAAGAACATTCTTAGCCATTATCTACTCAAATATTGTTTTTACCTTCTCCTTCTGTCTTCTATCTTCTTTCCTCCCCTTCCTGTGCTCCAGTTACTGACATGAGCACTTCCGCCATGACTCACAGGTCTCTTATGTTCTCTCCCATATTTTCCATTCTGTATTTTCTTCATACTTCAATCTGGGATATCATTCTGATCCATTTCCAGTTCCACAGTCTTCCTTTCAGTGGCGCCTAAACCCATGATTTAATTCTTACTTTCAGTTACCATGTTTTCCAATTATTTTTTCCGTTTTATACGGCTTTATTGAATCATAATTCATGGACAAAGAACCTCACATATTTAACGTAGGGACTTTGATCAGATCTGACATATGTGTTCACCGGTGAAATCATTGCCATAATGAATAAGTTTCCTCATACTCTTTTTTTTTTTCCTTTTTGTCTTTTTTCGTGACCGGTAACGGGATCGCAACCCTCGGTGTCGCGCCTGTACCGGGACCAGCAATGGGATCGCAACCCTCGGTGTCGCGCCTGCACCGTGCCCAACCAGTGAGCAGACCGGTCTCTATATGGGATCCAAATCCTCGGCAGGAGTGCCGCTGCGCTCCCAAGCGCCGCACTCTACCGAGTGCGCCACCGGGCCGGCCCGAGTTTCCTCATACTCTTAATCTGTCCCTCCCTATACCCTCTCGCTAGACAACAACTAATCTGCTTCTTATCACTGCAGATTGATTTACATTTTCAAGAATTTTATATAAGTGGAATCATACAGTATGTATTTATTTTTGGTCTGGCTTGTTTTTAACTCAGCACAGTTATTCTGAGATTCATTCATATGTTGCATTAACATGCATCATCCAGGCTGGCCACTTAGCTCAGTTGGTTAGAGCATGGTGTTATAACACCAAGGTCAGGGGTTCGGATCCCCATGCCTGCCAGCTACCACAGAAGACACCTGAAGGGAGATCCGAATATGCATCATCCATGCTGTTTTATCAATAGTTCATTCCTTTTTATTGCTGAGTAGTGTTCTGGTGTGTGGTGTGCTACAGTTTTTTTTATTCATTGCCTAATGATGCTCAGCCTTGGATTTTTACAGTCGTTAGCTGTCACAAATAAAGTTATTATGGACATTCATCATGTACAAGTCTTTGTATGAGAGTTCCAGATGCTCCACATCCTCACCAACACTTGGTGTGACCAGTGTTTTTACTTTTAGCCATTCTAGTGGATGTGTGGTAGGATCTCATTGTGGTTTTAATTTGCATTTCCCTAATGACTAATGTTGTTGAGTGCTCCTGCATGCACTTGTTTGACAGCCATATACCTTCTGTGGGGAAATGTCTGAACAGATATTTTGCCCATTTAAAGACATTGGGTTATGGGCCGGCCCGGTGGGGCACTGGAGAGTGCGCCGCTTGGGAGCGCGGCGGTGCTCCCGCTGAGGGTTCGGATCCCATGTGGAGACCAGTTCCCTCTCACTGGCTGAGCGAGGTGCGGGCGCAACACCGAGGGTTATGATACCGTTGCCGGTCCCCGGTATGGGCGTGACACTGAGGGTTGCGATCCCGTTACCGGTCAGTAAAAAAAATACAAAAAGGAAAAAAAAAAAAAAAGACATTGGGTTAGGGCTGGCTGGTGGCTCACGTGGTTAGAGTGTAGCATTGATAACACCAAGGGCAAGGGTTTGGATCTCCTTACCAGCCAGCCACCAAAAAAAAAAAAAAAAAAAAAACCCACACCAAAAAATTGGGTTGTTTGTCTTCTTATTGAGTCGTAATAGTTTTTAATATATTCTAAAGGCAAGTCCTTTGTCAGACATATGGGTTTTTTTTGTTTTGTTTTTTTGTTTTTGTCTTTTTCCGTGTCTGGCAATGGATCGCAACCCTAAGTGTCGCCCCCGTACCGGACCGGGACCAGCAACGGGATCGCAACCCTCGGCGTTGCTCCCGCGCCTCGCTCAGCCAGTGAGCGGGAACTGGTCTGTATGTGGGATCCGAACCCTCGGCGGGAGCGCCGCCGCGCTTCCCAAGTGGCGCACTACAGCAGTGCGCCACCGGGCCGGCCCCCAGACATATGTTTTGCAAATACTTTCCCCTGGTCTGTGGCTTACCTTTTAATTTTCTCAACACTGTCTTTTCCTCCTACAGCTTCATTAAGGTATAATTTACATATCATACAATTAAACCATTGTAAATGCAGGTCAGTGATGTTTAGTAAATAGGACAGTGCTTGACCTACCACCACAATTTCATCTGAGAACACTTCTGTCACCCCCAAAAGTTCCCCCGTGCTTGTTTATAGTCACTCCTCACTTCCAACATGAGCCCCAGGCAATCACTGATGTGTTTACCATATCCATAGCTTCGCCTTTTCTAGAAATTTCATATACATAAAAACATGCAGTATGTATTCTTTTGTGTCTGGCTTCTTTCACTTAGCATAATGTGTTTGAGGTTCATTTATCTTGTTGCATTTATCAGTAACTTATTTCTTTTTATGGCTAAGTAGTATTCCATCATATGGATGTACCATATTTTGCTTATGTATTCATCATTTGATAGACATTTGGATTGTCTCAAATTTTTGGCTATTATGAATAATGCTGCTATTAACATTCACATGCGAGTCTTTGTGTAGACCTACCTTTTCTTCTAGAAGTGCAATTGCTGAGTCACACGGCAAGTGTATATTTAAGATACTCCCAAACAGAACAGCATCTTTTGAGGAGTAAACATTTCAAGCTTTAAAAAGTCCAATTTAGGGCCAGCCCGGTGGCGCACTTGGTAGAGTGCAGCGTTTGGGAGCGTGGCGGCGCTCCCGCCGAGGGTTCAGATCCCATATAGAGACCGGTCTGCTCACTGGTTGAGCGTGGTGCGGGCGTGACACTGAGGGTTGCGATCCCGTTGCCGGTCACAAAAAAAGACAAAAAGAAAAAAAAAAAGTCCAATTTATGGGTTTTTTCCTTTTAGAGTTCATGCACTTTTTTTTTTTTTTTTTCTTTTTGTCTTTTTTCGTGTCCAGCAGCAGATCGCAACCCTCAGTGTTGTGCCCGTACCGGACTGGGACCAGCAATGGGATCGCAACCCTCAGTGTTGCGCCCGCACCTCACTCAGCCAGTGAGCGGGAACCGGTCTGTATGTGGGATCCGAACCCTCGGCGGGAGCGCACCGCCACACTCCTAAGCGGCGCACTGTAGCAGTGCACCACCGGGCTGGCCCCATGTGCTTTTTTTTCTTTTTGACATATCTAAGAAATCTTTACCAAACTCAAGGTCACTAAGATTTTCTTCTAGAAGTTTTCTAGTTTTAGTTTCTACATTTAGGTCTATGATCTGCTTCAAGGATCATAGACCTAAATTTTAGGTCTATTTTATTAGGAACATGGTTCTTAATTTCAAGTATCATAGACCATTTAATTTTTGTATATGGTGTGAGGTAAGATCAAGGTTTCTTTTTCAATTTATTTTTTGCATATGTTCACCCAGGTGTTCCAGCACCATTTGTTGAAAAGGATATCCTTTCCTCATTAATTGCTTTTGTATCTTTGTCAAAAATCAAGTGCTGTGGGGCCGGCCTGGTGGCACACTGCTACAGTGCACTGCTTGGGAGCGCTGCGACGCTCTCGCCGAGGGTTCGGATCCCACATACAGACTGGCCGCTCACTGGCTGAGCGAGGTGCGGGTGCAGCACCGAGGGTTGCGATCCCGTTGCCGGTCCGGGTCTGGTACGGGCGCGACACTGAGGGTTGCAATCCGTTGCCGGACACGAAAAAAGACAAAAAAAAGGGAAAAAAAAAAATCAAGTGCTGTGGCCTATTTCTTAAATCACTCTTCTATTCTATTGATTTACATGTCTTTTTTATACCAATACCACACTATCTTGACTATTGTAGCTTTATAATAAGTCTTGAAATAAGGTAGTATAAGTTTCCCAATTTTTTATTCTTTTTCAAAATATTTGGCTGTTCTAGATCTTTTGTATTTCCATATAAATTTTAGAATGAGCTTGTCAATTTCTATAAAAAATCTTGCATTGAATTTATAGATCAATTTTGGGAGAATTGACATCTTAACTACATTGAATCTTCTGATCCGTAAATGCAATATATTTCTCTGTTTATTTATAGCTCCTTTAATTTCTGTCAGCAATGTTTTGAGTTTTACATGTGCAGATCTTGCACATCTTCTGTCAAATTTATCCTTTTTTTCATTTTTAGAATTTCAATTTGATTCTTTTTTATAGTTCTCTGCTGAAATTCTCCTTCTTGTTATCTCACTTCTTGAATATATCAATTACAGTTATTTTGAAGTCCAGCTCTTGTACCTCAAATACCTGGATCCTCGTGGATATGTTCCTAATGTGTTATTTTTCTCTTGTTTTTCGTCCTACTTTTGTATTTCTGTACTTGTTTTTTTATTGCATATCAGACATTATAGATGAACATGGAAAAGATAATTTGAAGCTCTGGATGTTGTTATCTTCCTCCAGGGAGGATTTATTTTTACTTCCGCCTAATCTAGGGGCACCAGCAATCTCAGGTTGCGTTCATGCAGTAGGAAATAAGAGGATTGGAAATGGGGCTGCAGTCCCTGCAGAAGCTGGTATATAGTCTGGGTCACTTATTCCTAGGGGATAACCCTTCGGAATCTCAAGTAAAACCTAGGCTGTTTACCAGAGTCCTTGCTTTATTAAAAAAAAAAGTGTTGAAATACACATAAAATTTACCATCTTGACCACTTTTTAGTGTACAGTTCAGTGGCATTAAGTCCATTCACTATGCTGTGCAGCCAGCACCACCATCCATCCACAGAACTTTTTCATCTTCCCACACTGACACTCTGCACCCATTAAACACCAACTCCCAATTCCCCTTCCCCCTAGCCCCTGGTAACTTCCATTCTGCTTTCTGCCTCTATGAATTTGACTGCTCAATGTCCCTCATGTGAGTGGAATCAGACAGTTTTTGTCTTCAAGCAACTGGCTTATTTCACTTAGTGTAATGTTTTCAACAATTCATCCATGTTGTATCATCATGTATCAGAATTTACTTTCTTTTTAAAGCTGAATAACATTTCATTGTACAGATATATCATATTTTCTTTACCCATTCATCCATTGATGGACACTTGGGCTGCTTCTACCTTTGAGTTATTGTGAATAATGCTGCTAGGAACATGTGTGTACAAACGGGATCCTTACTTCTTAAAAGACCCCAAACTCCAATTTTTGTCTCTTTAACCCCATGAGATTGCCAAAGCACTTCTTTGCTTCTTAGTCCCTGCTTTAGAACTAGCAAATGCTGTAAGAGGTGGAGCACTGCCAAATATTAGGCTCCCCTCTCTGAGCTTCCCTTCTCTCTGGGATCTTACAGCCTTGGTAACTCTCCAATATCTTCAAACAGTTGTTTTTGTAATATTTCATCCAATTTCCTAATCATTCCCAGCAGGATGATTGGTCGGATACAAACTAGTCCGTCATAGCTAGAAGCAGATGTGTCAATATAATTTTAATTTTCATTTCTCTTATTATGCAGGAGGTTGAACATCTTTTCTAATATTTAAATGGTGTTTGTACTTGACTTCTTTGAAGTCCTTTTCCTGTTTTTCTACTGGGTCTTTCGTCTTATTAATTTGTAGGCATTTGTTACATGTCCAGGAACTTAGGCTTTTGTCTTTGATCTAAAAAGAGATTTCTAGGGCCGATTCTAACTTACTGTACAATCTTAGGCAAGTCACTTTCACCTCTGGGACTCAGTTTTCTCATCTGTGAAATGGGTGAGAGGGCTGGACTTCACCACATGGTCTCAAAGTTTCCTTTGATCTGTAATTCATGGCTTGATTACTTCCTACTTTGTAGACGAGGAAAAAAAATTTTTTCTTGTTATTGAGCTAAAAAAATGCTTTCTCTGCCCTCCCTCCACATTCCACTGTAAACGTTATTGCAGGCTGCTTTCTGGCTGCCCATGGCCTTCAGAAGCATCGATCCCTGTAACGGAAGGCAGGAGCAGGGAGCTCAGTGTCCATGTGTATTTTTGTACTGAGCAACGTAATACGAAGCCACACTCTCCAAACTTTAGTCATTCACGTGACACACTCATGATTTTTGCTTTATCTGTGTGCCACATGTACTATTATTTACTCACATGTTTTCAGTAAATTGGCTCACTTGTTTTTAATTTAAATACCTTTCTCCTCATCCTGAACAATAATGTGTGTGGTTTGCTGTGCTAGAATATTTTGGGGGGAAATAGATGAACACCAACAAATAACTATGGTGATTTAAAACGGATTTTGCATCCTCCCCTCCCTGCTTTCTGAGCATCCCTGAGGTGAGGACCGCTCGTCTGGCGGCAGGGGCATGCAATGCACACCCACAGAACCCGGGGGCTCACTTGCTAGCTGAGGAACTTTGCCCAGACATTATGCAAATGTTACTCATTATTACCAGGAGATTGCCAGCTGATCCACATGCACGGAAACCTTCCTGCTTTGTGGCTGTGGGTTGTTTTTGTACAGAAATGTTTGCATCCTTTGATGAGAGGTGGCCTAAGATGGCCCTCCAGAGAGAAGGCAACTTGTTGCAGCTACCACCTGAGGTCTCTGGAAAATTCTTCCCTTTCAGAGGCTGCACTCTGCCATGCAGAGCCCTTCTCCTGCTTCTTATGAGGCTGGTTATTGCTTTTAGCCCAAAGCTGTCACAAGACACAGAGAGCAGAGATATGATGTGAGCCCTAAAATAAATTCTAAAGTCCAAAATGGAATGCACTTAAAGTGAGGTAACGCTTTAGAGGAGTTTTCATAAAGGAAACAACTGACCAGTACATCACTGGGTCCTTTTAACTGTGGCATCTGAATAGATTTAATTCTGATTTTTGACGTGACCAATGCAACTCACACATGTGAGCAGTTTCACGATCTCTGTGCCAGTCAGTAACTAACTTGCTGCTTCTTGTCTATTTGGGGGCAGATTCATCTCCTCAGTAAATATTAACGAAACCTACTTAGTACCGGTTTTCTGCCAGGCACTGGGCTACCAGCGGTGAGCCAAACCGTCCACAGGGAGCTCAGGGTCTGGTTGGACAAGTTGGAATCATCCCAGGAAGCTCTGGCACAGCTATGAGGTACTTGGGGGGCAGACTTGAGCACTTTCTGGCTGGGGAGTTTCCAGGAAACGCTTACTGGACCACAGGGGTTCAGTGCTGTCCTTTCCAGAACCTCTTCTCCCTCCTGTGGGTGTCTTGGCCTGCAGCACTCACTACAGCAAAGCTCACACCCTTTCTGCTGACTGACAGGCACAGCCTCACCATAGGGCCAGGGAACATCCGAGCAAACGAATGTGATTCACCCACGTACCTGTGTGACTACACCGTCCCTCTCATGCTGGATGTGTGTAACTCTCTATGCCAAACTTAGGAATGGGTGTTGGCCCCAAAGGAAGCCCACCTGTTATCCTAGGTAACACTGCTGGCTCTTATTTTGTGGCCGGGTACTGTGTCCCACTGGGGGCAATTTCAAACTAGTTCCCACATAGCCTGGGGCAGGGCTAGGCTTTCTCTTTTGCCACATCGCCCCTCCATGTGTCCCCACCTTCCATTCTGGGGATGATCTGAGTCAGATGGTGGGTTACGACTCCTGGGGTTAAAAAACGTCACTCCTATCCAGAGCACAAATAGGGAATGAGCTGACCACTGACCACAGGTGACTACAGAGGCCACTTGGAGCAACTCAGCTTCCATGGGGTGACCTGATGGTGCTCCCAGAGGAGAAAAGAGGAAGAAGGTGATGGGGTGAAAGGGAGGCATGAAACTTTCCTCTGCCCCTTCCACCTCCAGTCTCTCTCAGCCTCAGCTGGAACACAAGCCCCCGCGTCCATCAGCACCTTCCTCCAGTATCTTCTGAGCCTTGAAGCTGAGCCTTTGCAGCCTGGATGTCTGATTCTGCAGCAAGTGACTCATGTCTGACTGTGGAGGCTGGGAGAGGAAAGACACCCTCGGGGCAAGGAGAAGAATTTCGGTTAGTGCAGGGGTAGGTGGATGGGAGATGAACACACTCATTAAAACTTCGACGTGACTGAGCTCATTCACTGAGCAACTTGCCAGGGTCCCACCAATGAGTCAGGAATGAGCCTATTGCTCAGACTAGAAACTAGGACTATTGAGAAGGTCCAGAGAGGGAAGCCCCCTGGAAGCGGCACTTCTAACTTTGGCCATGAGGTCATCACAAGCGTCTGAGAGGAGCTCCCTCCACAGGGGTCTGGCTGAGGGCTGGAGGCAGGCAGCCAGGCAAAGATCTTATGAAATTCTCTCCCCTCTGGGGCTGGTTGCAGTCTCCTTTTAGACCAGGCCTGGGGTGGACCGGGTTGCTGGAGCCCTAGGAGTGAGTCAGCCCTGGCTGGTTAGAAAGCTGAACTTTGTGTGTCCAGAGGCTGCTATGAGGCTGATGGAAGTAAAAGGGAATTCTAGGGTGGCTGTTGGGGCCTCCCCACATCAGGAGGGTCCTGAGGGCCAGGCTTGGGATTGAGCAGGAAGTGAGATGAAGTCAGAACAGGTTTGCCAGGGTGTTGCTGTGGCCACCCCAATGCCAGAGCTGGGGATAGGTGAGCAGACCCTCCTGCTGTCCCTGCAGTCCCTGATATACCTGATCAAGAGACAGGGTCCCAGGAGCAGGCACCCGATGGGAAAGCTCAGGCCCCATCAGTGGGGGGGTGGGACCTGGTGCCTTCACTCTGCCCTGGGATGTGGGAGCCTGATTTACCCAGATACAGAGGGGGAATTTGGAGAGATGGCCATGAAGGGGGTGGATTCTGAGCAGCCAGAAAATGACACACGGCCACCACCCTCGACAGGACTGCTTTCCTGCCTCATGCATTTTCTTCACCCCATTCCCTTTGCCCTTTAGCACATGTGAGTTGTAGCACGCAAGCTGGATTCCCTGCCTCATCAGCTGTATTGGAGAGGAGTGAGGAATCTGACCAGAGAGGCTTCACAGCCTGAATGGTGGCCCCACCTATGGCCGGTGTCCTGGAGAGACTCCTCTGTGGCTGTAGTGGACTTCCGAGATCTGGCTGCCCACCGTCTACTCACACCTCCCTGGTAACAGACCCTCTCATTTCCCTTTGGGCTCTGGGGGTGGGCAGTGACCAGGACCCCAGCTAATCAGTTCATTCCATACCCGAGGCAGAATGACTGGCCTGCAGAGGCGTACCTAGTCCAGTTACAGCCAAGACACGCAGGACCAGCCTTCTGCTCTTGAAATAGAGCTCCCTACACCCTCATAACATGCACTATCTGCTTCTGTAGAATTGCTTGCTTAACCTAAGTAACTCCATCTTAGCCCCATCTGACCTGCGGACTACCCTCCCCCTTTCTCATGAGAAACAGTTCACCTTCTCATAGAAACAAAAGCTGTTGCATAGTAACAGGAGCCATACACAGTGAACTATTACATGGGAACAGGAGCCATACACAGTGAACTATTACATGGGAACAGGAGCCACACACAGTGAACTATTACATGGGAACAGGAACCACACACAATGAAAACTTGTATGCTCAATTGCTCTAACGGCTCATTCTCGGTCTCTGTGACCTACCTCCCTAGCTTGCTTTGTGCACCTGGACAAACCCGTGTGCCAATGGGATGTAGTTTTTGCCTTTAAAAACCCCGCAAGACCAGAGCCCGATGCTGCTCTTCCTCAGTTGCTCCTTGGGAGACGGTCGCTGGCCAGCTGGAGTGAATACACTGCCCTTTTCTGCATGAGTGGCGTGTACGTGCATTTCTTGCAGGAGGGGGCCTCACAACACCCTTCCTTCTGAAGTTGACCCCGACAGGATGGGAGCATGAGGTGTAGCAGCCATTTTGCTGCCACAGGGGGAGCCCAGTGCTTCTGAGGGCCCCATACTCAGCTTGAGAATGAAGCAGCACAGCAGAAGGCAGACCCCAGAGAAAGAGAAAAACTGGTCCTGAAGACTCCATTTGAGTCCTGGATCCCTCTGTGCCTGAAGACCAGCCTGGGAGTTTTCAGTTATGCAAGCCAATACATTTCTTTCTTTTCTTTTCTTCTTTTTGCATAAGCCAGTTTGGATTGAGTTTTCTGTCACTCACAACCAAAAACAACTTGGCCAGTAAATACAGTGGGGTAGAATGAATCAGGGAAAGAAGCTCTCAGTGCTCCCAAAGGCTCAAATGAAGGGCTGAAGTGTCTGTGTGCCTGTGTGTGTACATGTGCATGCACCGGTGCTCAAAATGTTTTCTTGGCTTCAGCTAAAGGAACCTAAGGAAAGAGGTTTTTGTTCTGCTTGAGCCAGAGTCTTAGAGCAAGAAGCCACATCTCAGGAGACTCCCATGGTAGCAGGAACAGGAACTGAAAACTCTTTTTCAAGGGTAATGTAAAATTTGGGGGTCCCAGCCAGAGCCTTCCGTTTTGGCTGCTCATTCCCACCTGGAGACTTTCCTTATGGAGACTTTATGTTTTCTACTAATAAAGGACCTGATTCTTTCCACCAGCGTGTGATCTTATATTCTAAATGCATTTAGACTCAGCTTTCCGAATCAACACATAATACTACAAAGACCTGGTATTTGTGCAGCTGTGTCACTGCAGATCCTCACATTGCCCCACCCCTCCCTTTCCAGAGTCCCATCAGCCTCCTCAGTCTCAAGACAGAGCCACCATCTCCACCCACCCACCCTGCTCTGTTGGAACCACGTGGCCGCAGCCCTGGATGCTGCTGGCAGAATCCCCTGAGCTGGATGTCTCTGGAGACCACACGTCCTCTGCTCCCACATTCTACCTGCCCACCTCCAAAGCCAGTTCATGTCCACCCCACAGAAGCACACACTCATATCCTCCCAGAGCACCCCACCATGGCCTGGTGGCCCTGCCCTCCACTTTCTTGCCCACCTGGGCCCTAGCTCCTGCAATCTCTCTCTTCAGACCTCACCATAGAGAACCTGTGCCCGTCCACACGTGCTCACTGCACCCACACTACACAGGCTCGTTCAGATGCGAGGGCCCTGATTCATGCTGAATGCTGGACAAACTGGTTTTACCCAACACCGTGCCCCCTGTGGATTGCTGCCCCGCCCATACACCTGGTCCCTGCACACACACACACACACACGCACACGCACACGCACACGCACTCATTCACAAATATCCACGCCCACACCTGCAGGTGTCTCCCTGTGCACACAGCCACCCGCTTCCTCCCTGTATACACACACACACACTCCCACGGCTTCCCTTCCTGCAGACGTGCGCCCACACGCCCCGAACATGGGGTGGGAGGAAATTGTGTCTTCTGCAAGGAGTTTTTATCCTCAGGTGGGTGGGATGGTGTGGGGCGGGGATCAAGTACAGGCTATTTGCATGTCTGAAGTAATTTACTTTGGAATATCCTACAGACATCAATTTCAGAGAGGCATAAAGTCAAAAGGAGAAAAGGTGGGAGCTGGAGAAATAAGGGAGGGATCCTAACCTTGGGTAAATTGTTGGTCTATCTTTCTATTTACCCTTCCTAGTGATCCATTGACTATTTAATTAGCTTCCCAGATACTTTACAAACATGATTTTTATGTTGGAAAACAGTTGATCAATGTTTATTTCTCTGTCTTTGAATTCTATTTCCTGAGTTTGATTGAGTAAATTATTATACATAATAATATGTACTATTTAGTTGTTAGATGTAGGTCCTTGTCAGCTATGTAGCATTAATTTAAATCTTCAGAACCTTTGAGTAGATATTTACTATAACACCCATTTTACAGATGAGGATACTGAGGCTCCACCTTGCCCAAGGCCACACAGGGAATGTGGCAGACTTCGAGCTCAGACCTGCTGAGGATTCAGCCCTAATATCAACCACCAAGATGTAATGCTTTACACTTTAGAAATTCTAATTAGATCTTAAAATCTCTGTTTACTTTGTTGGAGCCCTTTGATTTTCTAAAGTGGCTACAAAATAACTTGGCTTTTCTTTGAGAGAATAAAATTGTATGTATATGTTAACATATTGTTGTTCAGAACCTCTATTGTAAAATCCACTAAACTTGAGCTTCCCATGGCTAGAAACATATTTGTTTCATCCTTCCATCCCAGGATCCTGCAGAACATCACTTGGCCCATAGAAGTGCACAGTCAATGTTGAAAAGAAATTAAGTAAATTTGAATTCAGGTGTTTGCTCTAGATGTGTTCCAAATAAACTCACACCTAAGGGCACCAGTAACAGCAAAAATGACATTGAGTCCTTCAGAGGTCATGTGACCTAGTCACTCTTCGTAGCTCTTTAACTGCTCTTATCAAACTTTCAGAATCTCTAGTCTGGTGAGGAAGGCCGCATGCACAATCCATGCTCTTGACTGACAGGTTGCGAGCTGGCAAGCCATCTTCCAGATTCTGAAAACACCTCTCTCTCGAGTCTGTTTCTCACAGTCCCGTGTCCTGCACAAACACACTTGTGCTTCTCATACTCAAACGGGGAAACCCTCCTTTGCACATTTGATGATATGTCACCAAGGCGTGGGATGTGCAGTCTGGACATGAACCAGGGTTTGAACCACAGCACAATTTTCTTGTCAGTAAGATGCGGCTGTCACTCACTGAGCAGGGCTGGTGTGTGCATTTGGGATGACACAGACAGCACAGAGACTGGTGTCCAGTGGGCACATTCCTGCACGGCTGCTGGTCCCCCCCTCCAGAGCCTAGGACCTATGAAGACCTCATCGTTACCCATTCTGCTCAAGTCTCAGCTTTCTGCAGTTTTCCAAAGCTGGCTCCCATCTGGAAGAGCCTAGCCTTCTGATCCTTGAAGTAAATTCCTGAGCCTATTCCTTCCGCCCCTGCCTTGTTCCCATTTCCACTTTGCTCCTAACCTGGCCCTTGTCTACCCCCGCGACCCCCCACCTCATCTTGGCCCCCAGGACTTGTAAGATAGAGCCAGACAATAGAAAACGGAATTCAGTCACACATGGGGAAAAGAAAAAAAAAAAAAAGATTATGAAAATGAAAAGTAAATAAATATGGATGTTGAGGACCTAATTCTGATAAGCGGATTTTCAAAATTAGCCATTTGCAAGAGTAGATTAAATGCATTTAATGTGGTGGGTGGAAGGAAGTCGATTAAGATGCACAGCAAACCCCATTTCAGCAGATTCCGGGGAGAAGGCATCGCAGGCCCCTTTGCGGTGAGCGTGTTTGCCGGGACAAACGCTGAATGCCTCTTAAGAGCACTAATTTGCTGTTGTCGTGCTGGTAAACAGGCCTCCTGGAAAGGAGCCACTCTCTGCCTTCTGTACATGAGGCGGAGCAGCAGGACAGGGTGGAGACCATCGGGTGGCCTGCTGCACAGGGGCCAGTTCCAGGGATGTGGGGGGACCACTTTGCCGGGATGCGGGCAAGCGCCAAGGACAAAAGAATGACACTGGCTTTCCCATCACCTTCCCCAGCCAGCCGCCCCCACCCAGTCCTCTGCAGTGAGAATTCTGATCCCAGAATACCTTGCAGCTCCTTCCATGGCAACAGCCACCCTCCCTCCCGGCACTGCCTCTGCCTGCTTCCTTCCCGCTCCTTCTCTGCGCAGCCCACTCCCATCCTCAGAGTCAGGCCTCTGGCGAGGGTTGGCACACCCCTCGGGCAGGTGGCTAGTGCAGCCGTCCTGGGGGATGGGCATGCAGGTGTTCACCAATGCAGACACCAGGCCACAGCAGGAAGCAGGAGGGGAGAGGGTGAGAACCCCAAAATGACCAGACTCTGTCCATCCCTGAGGCACCACATTCGAGGACCTTAGAGCCCTGAAAAAACCTGGATATATTTCAGGTGTAAGGAAACAGAGAAAAGGAATATGCTTTAGTGTCACCCTGTGGCAGAGGCGCAGAGAGAAGCAGTGATCTAAACAAACACATCCTGACATCTTTGAATATGATCCCAGTGTCCACACTTGGGAATGATCTTAAGGGGCTTCCAGACTATTCCATATAGGACCTGAGGTCCCAATTCACCATGTGACCCTGATGTCTCAGCCAGGGTGGAGCTGTCAGGGGGCGAGGGCATAGAGAGCACTCACCTAGCACCAACCTGGGCCTAGGTATTTGACTTTCCCATTTATTCTTCTGGCTGGGATGAGTTTCCCATAACACTTTAAATAAACCCCACAGGCCCTGCAAGATCTGCCTGCTGCTGATCTCTGGCCTCATCTGCCCTGACTGCTCCTCCCTCGTGATGCTCCTGCCGCATTAGCCATCTTTTGGTTCCCTTAGCACTCTGCATCCATTCCTGCCCCAGGACTTTTGCGCTTGCTGTTCTCTCCCTGGAGTGCTCTGCCGCTATTTATACCAGGCCAGTAAGTTGGCATTCAGGTCTTGGCTGAAGAGCCAGCTCCCCAGAGAGCCACGCCCCCACTTCCCAGCTGTCACTCTCTATCCACGCTGGCTTTTTCTTGCCTTCACAGCAGTCATCGCTGTTTCACTGATTTGTCAATGATTTTATCATCTGTGTCCTCACCCCATGAAAACAGGGGCCTTGCCGGTTCGGGAGAGCTGCGTCCCAGCATTGACAATGGACTTGCCCAAGTTCGCGCAGGTGCGAAGTGGTGAAGCCAGGATTGGAGCCCTCGTGTGTCGGCGGCAGAGCCTTTCCCACCCCTGACAAATGCCACCACCTGGTACAGAATGGGGGTGAGTGAGGCAGGAACAGCCCCCATCTGTGACAACGCCTATCTGAGCTGTTCTCAGGGAGCCCCAAGGACAGATGCCGTCCACTCCCTTGGAAGCAGGGCTCAGAGGAGGCCGAACAGAGGAGGTGGTTCTACTTCTGGCCCATTTCATGGATGAGACAACTGCGGCAAGGATGTGAAACACCCAGCCACCCTCCCACAGCTTGGGAGTGGCAAAGGTGGGGCTCAAACCCAGACAGTCCAGGGTAGGGGAGGAAGAAGTTAAGGGGGATCCTAAACCCAGAAGCATGACATCTCAGTCTAAGTAGGAGTTCTCACAATTCCGAAGCAAGGGGATCCCTGCAGTCACTGTTTGAAAGGCCATATTCATGGCCCTGTCCCCAGTATTCTCACTTGGCAGGACTGAAGTGGGGTCCTGAATCTGCAGGTTTAACAAGCACCCCCAGGCAACTCTAGTGTAGGGACCCCCACACTTTGATGCAGAGGGGTGGTTGTCCTGGCCAGAGACCAGAGGAGGCACCACTGTAATGTTCCCTCCAAAATCATCATTCCCCACCCCCAATCACTAACCCTCCCATGTCCTCTCAAAATGTAGGTGGTGAGGCCTGGTCAATGCCTTTGTGGCTTTGCTGTCCTCAGCGGATAGAATCTGGAAGTCCTCTGTGTAACCTGCTGGGTGGACAACAGGACAGAAAGCCATCTGGTCAAGTTCTTCTCTGTTAGCCCTGTAGTGGGGACCAGCGGTGACCCATGGTGGGGGGCAGGGAGGCTGAGCCCTGTCCCATTTGAGGTGAATGTGAGGTCTGAACAGTTTCCCCCAGAACCTAGCCAGGGGGCCCAGCAGGCAAACGAGTCAGGTTGGCCCATCTCTGCCATCACGTACAAAACATGACCCAAGAAAGGACACTGTCTCATGTGCAGTGCTTCATAAGCCAGTTCCAGAGGCTCTTCCCAGAAGGAGGCCTGGGACGGTGAGGGCACTTGTGGCCACGGCCGCCCTGCTCTATCTGATATACAGATGCTGGCCCATGTGTGTCAATAACTCACCTCACTGCGTGATGGTCATGTTTCTCACCTGAGGGGAGCTGGGCAGGGCAGAAGAGCAAGTTTGGAAACTAGAAGTACAGCCAACATTTCTTGAGTAGTAACCTGCCAGGTTCTTGGCCAAGCACTTTTCTGCCCAAAGTTCCAAGGCACTAGGTACCAGAGTTGCCCCCAACTCCAGGATAAGGAAACGAAGGCCAGAGAGGCCAGCCAAGTGAATGACCCCAGAGCCCGCCCTCCCGCCTTCCTCAAGGCCTCAGGAAGCTGCGCATCCAGACAGGCTTGGCGTCCAGGGAAGGTGCGTGCTGCACCCACAGCTGGATCCTGGTGGAGCAGTGTTGGCAATCGCCCAGGGCACAGGCTGGCTCCAGCCGGTTGCTAAAATGTGAAAACTCTGGCACCCCAGGTGGGGAGTAGTTGTGGCCTCTGGCTCCCAGAGGCCCCCAGATCCTTCATCCTAGCCACTCGCGCCTCCAGAATTTGCTCTATCACGTGGCTGGTCATAGCCGTAATGGCTCAGCACTCTGGCCCCTTGGCTTCTCACGTTTTGACTGTCACACTGGGATTCAGGAGAGGATTTGGCACAGATCTGACCTAAAGTCCTTAAGCCACAGAAATCTCTGTCCCTATGTAGGTTGCTGCATGGTTCAGCAGAAAGACCCAGATGGCAGCCTCAGACCATCACGGATGTACACCCAGATCTGCCCCAAAATGAGCATCTCCCTAAGCCTCAGTTTCCTCCTCCATTAACAACAAAGGATAATGATTCCTGCCTACCTCCTGGAGCTCTCTGTCCCGAGGGTCCTCAAGGTCCACTGGGGGAAAGTGCAGCCGGTAGCGCTCAGAGCCTCCCAGGCTGCAGAGCCCCTGGTCTCCTGCTGGCTTGTAGCTCAGCTCCCACTCCCACCTGAGCCCTTTCTTTCCTGACGACCAATATTTTAAAATTAGTCTTCAGTTCCGAACAAGAACAAAAATCATTAGAATTTTTCATCAGGGACTTGTTTTCATCTGTATTTGCTGAACCCCAGCCCAGGGTCTCTGCAGTTCATTATTTGGTTTGTTTATTTTTTTCTTTGTTACCGAAGAGCTGTTCTCTGAATCCGGTTGCCCATCTTGGCGGGAAGCTTGGGCCTCCCACGCAGTGCTCAAACTGGCCTTCTCCAGCTCACACGTGGGGGAAGAAGAGAATTGTGGGTCTGATTCCAGATGGCTTAGGGAGCCACAGCGAGATGGAGGAGAGAGAGGGAGAGACAGGGGAGAGGAGCCGCTGGGTGCTGGGGTAACGAAATGCAAGGCTCATTACTGGTGGCAACCTCGCCCCCCAAGGAGGGGAGATGGCTGGAAAACCAGGAAAATGTTATTGAACCAACCATGTGATGGTTGATGTTGGTTCCCAGCTGGGAAATTGCTGCCATCCTTACCCCAACTTGGGGGAGGGACAAGGGACAATTCCAGAATCTAACAGGACTGGGAGGTTGGCAGAAGGATTTGTGAAGCTAACAAGTACAAAGCCAGTTAGGAGGGAGGGTTCCGTGGTTAGGAAAGAGTAGAGAGAGAGAACATGAGAGCAGGCGCCTCCAGCCACAATCCGGATGAGTCCACCCCTCGAAGGCCACCCCTTGCCCCACTCCCGCAGTGCCTGCTGGAATGAAGTTCCAGACACAGGGAGCTTCCTTCCTGTGAGAACATCTTTTTGTCCTTGAGGGGGCGGTGATAGAGAAGCCAGCTCAGAGAAGGGAGGTAAGTAGCCCAGGGTCACCCGGAGAATTAATATCATAATTGAGAATAACAACCAGGCCTCCTATTTACTAGATAAAATAGCACCAGGGGATATACTGAAAGAGACAGGAAAATAGAATTTGAAATCATTTTTTATTTCCCTGCAAATGTAGTTGGTGTTGGGTTTTTTTTCTCCTCTCCCCTGGAGACACGGTAGCTGCCACTGTCTTTTTTCCATCCATGCATGGAATGGCGAGACTCTGTGTTTCCCCTGGGTTTCACTTCAGTTTCTCAGAGCAGGATCCAGGGACGGGCTGCAGAGAGTTAGGGGGTGGGGCCAGTGTGGCCACCACATTCACTTGGGGCCACCCCAGAAAGACAGATATGCACCTGGGAGCTGGCCACCACCAGCTGTCCCCTGTATAGGGAGCAGTTGTTGGCTCAGGATGGCAACTGTAGATGGAGGTTCAAATCCCAGCTCTGCCCATACCAGGAACAGGGCCCTTGAGCAAACTGCTTTACCTCTTTGAGCCTCGAGTTTTTCCTCTCTGTAACATGAGGTTACTCTCGAAAGGTTATTACAAAGATCAAACGCATCGATGTGCTCAAGGTGCCTCGTCTGTGGTGGGTGAGAATAGATGGTCTCATTGCCAGAAACGTCGTTAGTGCGCGCAATGGTTAAACTGGAAGGGTTTTTAGGGCAACGTATGTGAGAACTTTCAAGAGCTATGAAATTAATTGGAGGGTGTTAACTGTAGAAATAAAGTAACAGAAGAAAATTACCTCTAAAGAATTAGAACAAAGCAATTAGCGAGAAAGAAAATGATGTAGAGGAGGAGTAAGACACATGCAAATAGCTGTGGCTTCAGGACCCAGGAAAGCACAGCCCATCAATCAAGGGGCCGGAGCCGACAGGGGCCCGGGGGCTGTGTGAGGCCAGTGCAAACGCAAGGCCCTTGGGGTGCCTCGCCACGGCCAGGGGAGGAACTGAGGCTAGTAAGCAGAGAGAGACCAGTTTCCATCTGGGAACACAGTTGAGAACCAGGTTCCAGGGAGCGGGAAAGACAGGAGGCAAGTGGCAATGGCAGATCTGCACTCTAGTCTCTGTTCTGCTGTTCTCTAGCTGTGTGACCTTGGGCACGTCACCGAAGGAGACCGGAGACAACAAACACTAGGGTCCTTTAAAGTCCCAAATCTAGGAGTCTAAGTGCTCTAGAATATCAGAGGCAAGAGGTGGGGGGATGGGAGGGATCGGTGCCAGCCGGCCCAGGAGTGGTTGGAAAGAACTTGGAATAAAATGGAACTAGGCTGGACTCCCTCTCTGGGTATTGGGAAAGTCCCTTGACTTCAGTGTTCTCATCTGTCAAATGGGAGGAAGAATCTCTACAAGCAGAGGCAGTGGAGGGAGGTAAGCTGGATAAAGCACATGAGCCCAGGCCTGGCCATCGTTAGGAGCTAGCCTTCTGCTTGCTTTCTAGCCAGCTCAACCCCGCTCTGGGCCCCCAGCCCTCTGTGGGTCTCAGATGGAATCAACACCCCTCTTCACCTGCCTTGGCCCCTTAGAGCGGGCCAAGACGGTCAACATATCCTATGCTTCTGGCCATAGTGTTTGGTTTAGGGAACGAACATGCGACCTAAGACAGACTGATCAAAGAGCATCTTGGAACTTTGGCAAGGGATGCCTGGCCACAGACATCTCTCCCAACCCCCCCCCCACCCCCCGACCCAATGTTAAACAGGAAACATGAGGTCTCAGGAACTACTAGATGTTCTCACAGGGAGTCCTGGATCCAGCCATACCTGAAGCTTACCTGCTACATGAGCCAACATTGTCCTTGTTTACTGGAAGCCAGCACGGTTTATTCTCAGACCCTCCTTAATAACGCCTCTCCCATCCTACCAGATCACCAGCTCATGTGAAATTGAGATTCCCTTCTCATACATGCTGACTCCACCGTGGGAATTTTCACCTCCAGCCTGCTCCATCATCCCGGCAGCAGCAAGCACCAGGCCGCAGAGCCTGGCCATTGCTGCCTGGCACGGCCCCTCCTCCTCCACGGGAGCTTCGTGCCCTCACCTTGCTATTAAGCATTGCCAGGAGCCAGCTTCCTCTCAGCTCTCGGCCCCTGTGCAGCCAGGCTCAGAGCTGCATTAAATAAAGACAGCAGCCCTGAAACTGTTCAAATGGATCTACATCAACGCGGACAGCGAGGGGATGCCTTTAAATAGATGATCACCGAGAGCCTGCCGGGGCAGGCGAAGTTTGCCTTCGGCATCATTTCCCTGTTCCTGTACCTCTCCTCTGTCTACTTTTAGCGTGCCTCACCTCAACCCCTGTCATAAATTAATTCACACATTAGTAGCTTTATACGTTCTTCCTCTAATTTGAAAAGAACAGAACGTAGGAGTGGGCAATGTTTAACCTAACGGATAAGCTAGGTGACGATGGAGTTTTAGGCATCTTAAAACCACGACAGAACCATGAAATATAAGTTTGGGACAGAGGAACCTCTCAACTCCCCTTGAGTCACCACTGAGCCCCCACCGTCCCCATAATTTCTTTCATTGACCACGAACACCATACCCTTTCCTTTCTCCTCAGAGGCTTTACCTGGAAGCCATTCCATGCAGATTCCAGCTCATGTTTGCACTTTCCCTCCTCAGGAAGAATGGAAGAGGGAAGGCGGGAACCTGGGTTCTCTGGGCAGGGGTGCCCTCAGACTCTGTGCCTGAGATCAGATTTCCTGCTCGGCCAGGGTGGGATCGATCATTAGCTTCAGGACCTTGAAGGGGAACCTCCCGGGGTGCTGGTCCCCAGCAAGTCAGGGCTTCCCCAGGGCAATGTTCCTACAGACCTCACCACATGGCCAGGTGCCCCCCACCGACCCATGGAGGCAGACTCCCCACCCTGGGGGGCTACCATCCTTGCCAAGTGCCAGGCACTGCCCTAAGAGTGTATTATCTCATTTAATCCTCAAAACTAGCCTGTAAAGTTATCTCCATTGACAGATGGGAAAAATGAGGGCCAGAGAGGTCAAGTAGCCTACTCAAGGTCACCCAGCCAGGGAGCAGCTGAGTCAGGACTCAAGCCTAGGGACACTGGCTCCAGAGCCCAGGACCTTGCCTTGCGCACTACAAAGCCTCCCTGTTATTAAGCCCTGTATTCATATCCTGCTACTTCTATTGGCTGCTGTTTGTTGCCTACCCAGGTGACAGGCCCTGAGCTAGGCAGATGACAGTCTTTATCTCCTTTTCCACTCATGACCACCCTACAAGGCAGGCCAATGAGCTCCGCCTCACAGATGAGGACCCTGAGGGTGAGAGAAGAGACGTGAGGACCTCAGATCGCTCAGCTGGTGAATGGCCGTGCTGGGGTTCCAACTCAGCTCCATGGGATTCCAACTTGTCCATGCTCTGCCTTTTGGGGTCCAAGAACTGCTGAGTTGTAACAGCTTATAAACAACTTTTTCTTTTTAACTTTTAATTTGAAGTTGTTATAGATTCAAAGGAAGTTGCAAAGGTAGTACATAGAGGTCCATGTACCCTCCACCGGGTTTCCCCGATGGCTGTATCTTACATAACTCTAGTACCAAGACCAGGAAGCTGACACTAACACAACATATGCACGTGTCCCACCTTGTTTTGTCACATGTGGAGGTTCATGAAACCACGACTGCCATCAAGATATAGAACTGTTCCATTGCCACAAAGATGTCCCTTGTGCTACCTCTGTCCCTCCAGCATCCCTAACCCCTGGCAACCACTAATCTGTTTGCCATCCCTATAATTCTGCCATGTCAAGAATGTTATATAAACAGAATCGTATAATGTTATCTCTTGAGGTGGCTTTTTTCACTCACAAAGGCCTTATTTTAAAATAAATACTTATTGAATACCTACCATGTATCAGGCACACATTAGTCCCTTTCAGGAATGTATCATGTAAGACTCTTCTGGTTGCAAGTGACAGAACCCAACTCAAACTATGTTATAAAAGGGAACGTATTGGCATTGGTAACCGTGAAGGCCAGAGACGGAGCCAGCTTCAGGCCCAGCTGGATCTAGGGGCCTGTTGGGGCTGCTCTTACTCTCCGGGTTCTGGCTCTGCCCTCTCCTGTGCTGCTTTTCCTCGCAGGCTGGCTCTCACCACTTGGTAGCCACCGGTAGCTCTGGCCCCACGATCTGCTCACTCACGCACCAGGGGGAAAGGGGTACCCCTCTCCTTAGAGAAGTTCCAGCAAAGCTCTGTCCCTGACTGGCCCAGCTTGGTGCTCATCTGACCCCCAACCAATTACTGAAGGTGGAGGGAGTTCTCAGTGTTCTTATTGGCTAGTGGTCCTTTGTCCTCTCCTGTCAGTCCTGCCCAAATCAGAGGAATTGAGGAGGTCGGTGAGCGGGGGGTCTAAGGAAAATTTGGGGTTGTTGCCAGAGGAAGGGGGAATAGACACTGGGCTCAAAGGATAGGTGATGGTGTTATACTACCTCAGCTCAACTGGTTTATTTTTCAGAATATGTAAGAAAAAGTCAGGCTCGGAAATGCTAAGTAACCTGCCCAAATTCAGAGCTCCAGGTCCTAGGAAACGGCCCTGCAGGGACTTGAACTCCAGACTCATAACTCTTGTTTGCTTTCCCTTCTTCCAAGCTGTCTCCCCCCTCCTCCCCCTTCTGGAAATGCCCACCCTCCCCTCACTTCCATGTTCAGAGGCAGAAGTGAAAGGCTCTGTCATTGAGCAAAACCGGACTCGTACCTGGCTTTTATACCTGGCATTTTATTTTCTGCCTCATCTTGGCTGTAGCCTTTGGTCTCCTTGAGTCTCTTGGGTCTCTCTGAAACTCAGCAAGTGGACCACTGGATCCTAGAGGGTCTCGGGGAGGCCTCACGTGGAGGCTGGCCCTGGGGGGGCCCCTCCCGGCGCTGGCATGCAGGCTGCCACCCACTGCTCACAGTCACTCCCCACGCGCGTGCAGGCCCTGGCACCCACCCCTTGCGTGGGCTGCCACGTGGCTCCGAGAGAGCCAGGGAAGAGACGGCCGCTGTCCAACCGTGAGGACAGGCAGATGGAGCCAGTGACTCAGCACATGGCCACACATGGCCAGATGAGAAGAGTAAACACAAAGGCCTGAGGCCAAAACTGCCACGGCCCCTCGGAGCCAGGCAGGGATGGTGGGGGCCAGGCAGTAACAGACAGGAGGTGGGGATAAGGGAGACGGATGGTCCCCTCAGGCTCAGCAGAGTGAGGGAAACCAAACAGATGGTCTCATTAAAGAACGAGCCCGCGTGAGGGAACAGAACTATGCACTGGAGTGGGGGACCCCAGCGGGCTCCTTCCAGGCTGGGGGCTCCTCCAGGTCTGGGTCCTTCCGACTGCCCTCATTCTGTCTAAGGTGGGCACCAAGTGTGGACAGGCCTTGCCCTTGGGTCTGTGCCAGGTGGATTCACCACTGGGACTAACAGCTCAGAAGCATGGGCCACAGCGGATGGGATGTGAAGCCCCAGTCCCAGGGCACTGCCTCCTCCCGAAATCCTCACTGCTGACACTACTTTCTGAGCAGCTGCCCCCCAGACACCTGGTCCTGGGTATCTAGATGCATCACCTCCATATTGCGTTGGCTGCGCCCTCAAGCTGGAACCCTCTCCACAGAGCTCTTACTTTCTGAGCAGCTGCCCCCCAGACACCTGGTCCTGGGTATCTAGATGCATCACCTCCATGTTGCGTTGGCTGCGCCCTCAAGCTGGAACCCTCTCCACAGAGCTCTCTGCGTGCTGACTCTTCCTCAGCTGTCACCTCCTCCGAGAGGCCCTCCCTGTCCACCCCATCCAAAGTGGCCCCATCACTCTCTACCCCGCGCCACCATTTTAGTTTGTCATAACCACATGGCTATCGGGACTCCTCCTATTCAGCTCCTCACTGGCTTGGTCCCCCTGCTAAAGTAAGAGATCCTGCAGAACAGAGGCTGGAGCTGTCTTATGCCTGGCTGTGTCCCAGGTCCTAGAACAGTGCCTGACACATAATAGGTACTCAGTAAGTGTATGTGGTCTGGGTCGTCACAGCTCAGAGAGGGGGACCTGCCCAGTCCTTCTCTCCTGTCCGCGTTAGCACTTGCCCATCTCCCATACCATGCACCTGTCTTCTTCATTTTCTGTCTCCCCCACTGGAACAGAAGCTTCAGGGAAGAAGCAGTTTTTGTCTGCATCCCCAGTGCTTTGTTGGCTCAGTGAAATGTCCTGGGGTAGATACCATCACCTGTGGAAGCTGAGACTGGAAGGAGGGGATCTGCCTTCCAGAGAGCGAGGAAGAGATCCAGAGAAAGGGACCTGCACTATTCCAGAGGGTGAGCGACAGAGCAGAGGCCAGAACTGGGCTGCCGGACCCCAAGTCCTCCTACTCTATGGACCCCCATTTCAGGCACTTTCCCCTGGCCCTGCTTGTCCTAGCTGCCAAGGAAGGAGCATTAGGCCCTTATCTAACCACGATGGCCCAGGTGGTAGGTGAATAGTAGTCCCTAACGATATCCAGGTCCTAACTCCTGAAACCTGTGAATATGTTACCTTAACTGCAAAGGGGACTTTGCGGGTGTGATTAAGTTAAGGATCTTGAGATGGGAAGGTTTCCTGTGTTCTCCAGCTGGGCCCTAAAAGTAATCACAAGGGTCTTTATAAGAGGAAGGCAGAGAGAGTTTTGACTACAGAAGTAGGAGAAGTGTCACCAGAAGCAAGAGGCTGGAGTGATATAAGGAAGGGGTCATTAGCCAAGGGATGCAGGTGGCCCTCGGAAGCTAGAAAAGACCAGGAAACAGATTCTCCCCTGGAGCCTCCAGACGGAGCCAGCCCTGCCTACACCTTGACTTTAGCCCAGTGACACTGACATTGGAGTTCTGGCTTCCAGAACTGTAAGAGAATAAATTTGTGTTGTTTTAAAAGTCACCAAGAGCTCTTTTGCTCGTGCCATCTCTCTCCATGTGACATCCTGGTTGCCATGGGACCCTAGAGAGATTCCCACCCAGAAGACGGCCCTCACCAGATATGTTCCCTGGACTTTGGACTTGCCAGCCTCTGAAACTGAGAAAAGAGAAGGTTTAGAACTAAACTGCCACCATGTCCCTGCTGAAACTGAAACTCACCAAAACACACAATTTTATATTCAACATGCTGTCTGCTAATACAAATATTACTTATAGAAAAATAAAAATAAAGAGAGGTATAACAGAATGATAAGGGAAAAAGGGTCACCAAGAGTTTCAGTTTTGCAAGATGAAAAAGCTCTGGAGACCTGCTGCATACCAATGAGTGTACTTAACACTACCGAACTCTACAGTTAGCAATGGTTAGGATGGTCAATTTCATTACGTGTTTTTTACCACAATTTTAGGAATTTCAGGAAAAAAGTCACCAATAATTTGTGACCAATTTAATTAACTTGTGACAACAGCCACAGGAAACTAACACAGCAAGCCTGTAACTGACCACATTGGGGAAACTGAGACTGTGCGTGTCCCTTCCCCACCTCCTGCGGTGCAGGAGGGAACGTGCCCAGTTCTGTGTGACAGGCTTGGCTGAGAGAGAATAGGAATGACAAAGCTGGCCACACACTCCTCGCTCCTCATCAACATCCCTGAGAGGGGGTTGCTACGATGATCCCAGTTCCCCACAAAGAAACTGAGACTCAGAGAAGTGAGGTGACGGGCCCAAGGTCACACAACAAGTAGCAGAGCTGGAATTTGAACTCTGAGTACTTGGTCACCATTTCCTGCATCCTTTCAGGCTGAGTCAGCCAGCGTCTCACAGCCGCTGGTCCACGGGTGTTCAGATGCCCAAATGCTGCCTTTCAGCAGCCTCTAAACGAGCCATAGAATTGCCTTCTTTCTCTCTGTTTGTAACCAGGCAATCTCTTCCAGTTAATCATAGACCAGAGAGTCTCATTCTGTCCTGATACGCCCACAAGCATAGCTGAGATTGCCTGGGAAAGTACAGAAAAATGAGGTAGCTCACGTTCTACGTACCGCCCTCCAAGGCCCTGCAGCGTCACCTGAGATGGGGGCGGGTTGCAAACCAGCGGCCAGTGGGCTATGCCTCACCTGCAGAGGGATGCTGCTTGGCTAGCACTATATTTAGTATGATTCATAATTGTAATTAATTGTAACTGGTGACCAACATTTAACACCAGATTTCTCTTCAAAATCAGAAATCAGGACATTTAGCTCTGTTTCTGTGTGAGTTAGGACAGGCAGCAACAAACACCTGCCAGTCTCAGGAGCTTGCCACACACATGTTTATTTCTTGCTCACACCACATGTCCTGCAGGTAGGCAGGGGGCTGTGCTCCACAGTCATGCAGGGACAAGGCTGGTGGAGGCACCACCATCTTTTAGCGGCATCTCAGACAGGTGGCCTTGTCAGTTGACAATGCAATGTTGACAAAGCAAACTTTCTCCCACAGGCCTCAGGACCAGGGTCACTCACAGCCCCTCAGACTGAGACCATTCTGGTTCCCACGGGCATGCGGCATGGGCGCCCCTCCCTACCCCCCCATCCTCTATCAGCCACAGGGATCCTCAGGATTGAGTGGGCCACGGCTGGAGTTCACCCCCTGCCCCTCTCCTAGGCAGAGAAGAAGCTGGAAAGGCTAAGGGAGAGAGCCAGGCACATCAATGGTTCTGGAATCCCTTGTGAAGAGGAGCCAGGGAGCCCCCAGGGGCTTAAAGACAGATACGGCCCCAGCGCTCCATGCTGGGAGAAGCCAAGGACTGAAAGCCCACCAGAGCCAAGGGCAAAGGAGGAGCAGCAGCAACAAAGCAGGAGCCTCCTCCCACCCACTGACGCCTGCCAGGCCAAGGGCGGAGGGCTCTTGCCCGCTCCCCATTCCTGGTCTCTGGTAGCTAGGTGGCCAGCCCAGACACCTGCAGCACCTCTGTGTGACCCAAGGAGAGTCCCTTAACCTCTTTTGAGCATTAATTTGGGGAGGTGAGAAAGAGGGTGGCCCTCGATGGTCTCTAGGGACCATTTTGACTCTGAAAGTCTCCAGCTCTAACAGGGACCTTTGTGGACAGCAGCGGTCGTTTATCAACAGCCCTACATAGGGCATAGTACAGCCTGACCTTGCCAGCTACCCCAGGCCAGGAGGACATGACATCTTCCATATAAAGTGCTTGGGCCGGCTATACCTGGCACGTTTTGTGTGAACAATAAATATTTTCTGTGACTGTTCTCGCAATTGAGCCAGGGGCTCTCGTAGGGCTCATGTTGCCGGAGCTGAAAGGCTCCCTAGAGTTGGGTCACCCCACACCCCTCCCAGCAGGACCCACTCTGCTCCCAAGGAGCATACAGTCTGGTTTCGTGTCTGTCTTGAGCACCTTTGGGGCTGCTCAGGGGTCTCTGGTCTTGGACCCTGCCCAGGACTCCAATGGGACAGTTCACCCCAATGTGACATTACCTGCTACTCCAGCTTCCTGTCCTGACCCCTTGCTTCCATTCAGGGAGTGAAGCAGCCTTAGAACAGGTGGAATGCAGGTGGGGGCATTTTGGGCTCAGCAGATTCGGGTGATTTCTAAAGTCCCATTTGGAGGAGGTTTGTGTATCTCCCTCAGGAGCCATTGCCCTGAATAGGGTTCAGGGAGGGACTGAGATTTCCTTTATGCTGTGACCCCTTATGTCCTTCCCTGCAGTGCTCAGGTTGGTGGAAACCCCCCACTCCCTAAAGCAGGTGCTGGCCCTGTGTGCTTCCAGCTTAGGAGCCCAGGGAATGGCCAAGTGCATCATCTGGGGATTGTCTTTCTTCCCAGCTCTGAATGTCTCCTGTTCATTATGCTGGAGGGCAGTTTTAGGAAAAGGTTTTACTGCTGCTGAGGAAAGAGTAAGTAATGCAAAATGGGGGGTGGGGGAAGCAGATTTGCGGAGTCCTCTCTGCAAACGTGCTCCGAGCAGGTGCTGCTGACACAGGCAGATAGATGACCCACAATTTCTCGCCAGGACCCCCCCCAACAGACTTCACCCAGGCTCCCTCCCGTCTGGTCTCCAAGCAATTTCAGACTTTTTGTACATCTAAAGCAGAGATTGTATACGATTTCTCTCGCTGGCAGAAGTGGCTTTCAGGTGGGGGGAAGAGGCCAAGGCATGTTTATTCTCGAACAAAGACAGTTGGAGACAAAATGGGAGCAGGGCCCTCCCCCAGCCGCCCACTCCCCATTCGGGCTGCAGAAGGGATATTTTAATTGTACCCTGCTCAGCTTCTACAAGGTGCTGGGGTCCGGGGACAAAGGGCTGGGCTGCTCTGCTGGGCTCCCACGCGGGGGCAGGTGCTGGCTGTGTTGGTGGAAGCAGTCCCCATGGGGGCAGGTGGCATCTGTATGAGTATGGGAAGGGGTCCAACATGGCCTGTTGTAAGACAGCTCCCCAACCCGGCAGGCTCCTCTGGAGTTTCCTTTTTGTGGACGGAGGCAGGATTTAAGGTGTCCAGTGTCAGCGTTCTTCACTAACACTCAAGGACATGGTGGACTTGACACAGGATGCGAAGGTGGGCTTTGCAGGTCTCTGCCTGCACTCCCAGGCGCTGTCCCTTCCTCTCCGCTGTTCCCTGTTGGCTCAGGTGGGTAAAGGATTAGTCAGGGCATGAAAGACAGCCCACGGCCGCAACATGGAGCAGTTACCCAAAGTCAGCCATCAGCTGCCACTGCCAGGACTTGGGTCACATCTGTGTCCACCTCTACATTCATTTACTTTTGTTTTTTGTTTGTTTGTTTTTAAGCAGCTAATGCAATCACATGGCTCCAAAAGCAAAATGAGACCAAAAGGTGAATAGGGAAAAGTCTCTCTCCTCCCCCGCCCCCGTCATCTACCTCCCTACCCCCAGCCAACCCACCGCGAAGGGCAGGTGTGTCGTTGGCTTGTTGTCTGTCTTTCCAGAGTGTCTCTACTGAAGGATAACAAATAAGAAGACATATTCTTATTTTCCTTCTTCTTGTGCAAAACCTAACATGTTCTATAGACCATTCTGTATCTTGATTCTTGCTTGATACATATATTGCATGGCTGTTCCGCTTTGTACTAACTTGTAGGTCTGAGGGTAGTCACTGCACTACAACAGCAAAAGGTTGGAAACACCTCAAGTTTCCACCCATAAAGGGCTGACTCAGTGGACTATGGCCTGTCCCTATGACAGAATCCTCTATGCTGCGGGAACAACAGACAAACAAATAGAAGGGGAAGATGAAAAAGGTTTTCTATGTTCTGATTTGGAAAGATCTCTAATCTCCATGCTATATTAATTGAATAGGAAAGAGTAGGATAAATTTCCAAAAGTGAGATTATTGTTTCAAAGGATATATGCATTTTCAATTTTGATAGATATTGTCAAATCTTTTCTGGCTTGTGGATTTTTGAGTCCTAATTTGAAAGACCTTTAAATTTACTTAATATTTTTCTTTGCATCCATTTATGTTTTAAACTTAATAAATTTATGTCAAAGAGATACTAGAATAAGGAAAAAACAAAACAAAACCCAGAAATTGAAAAAGGTGATGGACAAGTCAGGGTCCATATAATAGAACTTATGCATTTTCAATTTTGATAGATATTGTCAAATCTTTTCTGGCTTGTGTATTTTTGAATCCTAATTTGAAAGACCTTTAAATTTACTTAATATTTTTCTTTGCATCCATTTATGTTTTAAACTTAATAAATTTATGTCAAAGAGATACTAGAATAAGGAAAAAACAAAACAAAACCCAGAAATTGAAAAAGGTGATGGACAAGTCAGGGTCCATATAATAGAACTGAACACAATTCAAAACAATAGAAACGTGTTCTGGCTAATGTAAAAAGAAAGAGCACTTACTAAAGGACATTTGGCTGCCAGAGACCTCTGACAGGCCTGAGTATCATGCTCAGAAGCTGAACAGCCAGGAAGAAGCTGCAGACACACCACCCTTACCCTTGGCTTTGATACCCCAACCTGCCCAGGTGGGCCCTAGGTCCTGTCCCCGCTGCCCCTGGAAGCCCAGTGATGCTGCTGCTGCAGGTGACACTGCCCCTGCCCATTGATAGACTGATTCTGGGTGGTCGCTGCTTCTCTGTAACCGTAGCTAGCTGGGGCAGGTGTTACTGATGGTAACACTGACATCTCTAGCAGCCGGGAAGGCCCAGAGAGTGAACGTCTGACATTTCAGCTTACACAGAAAAAGGCTGGCTCCTCATCAGGTTCTGATACTGGATGGCCAGATAGAAGGATGCAGATCCACTCTCAGAAGGAAGGGTCATGTCCCAGAGAGAGAGTGCTGCACACGGGCAGGGCAGGGGCACCAGATATCTCAGAGCTGGGCAGCAAGAAGGGGCCTGGGGCTGCAAACCCAGTGAAGACCCCGTGGGCAGGCAGATTGTGGCAACAGATGTGGGGCAGCCAAGCAGAGGTCTGGGAGCTCCAAGAACAGGGAGGAAAAGCTCGGGCAGAGGAGGAGGAGGAGGAGGGCCTGCAGTAGGGCTGTGGGATGGGGGTTGTGGCAGGGGGTGCTGGGAGGAGTTGGAGCAGGGGTGAAGGCTCAAGACATGGGCCTGAGAGTAGGGGGCAGGGTGCACCTGGAGGATGCACCGGGGACTTGGAAGGGGCAGTGCTGTTAAATGAAAGAAAACTGAGGGTGACGGGGGTGCAGAGTGGGTCAGGGAACAGGAGAGGGAGCACAGAGCTTGCACCCTTAAGCTAGGCTGCAGGGACACCTTCCTGAGTCTGGCAGAGAAGGCGCAGGTGCCAGGAAGGGTCCAGCAGGAGAGCTTGTCTTGCACTCCCCCCTGGTTCCCCAGGGGTACCTGAGTCCTGCTTTGGGAAACTAGTAGTGGGCCTGTATTTTTCCCTGTGCCTGAGCTTCCGAGGCTCATTTGCCTGTGGCCACCGCAGCGGCAGAGTCTCAGCCCCTTAACTCCATCCTTTCTCTTTGCTGCTCTTTTCATTAGTGCTGGCCCTGGCTGGAAGGTTGTGCCCCAGCCCAGTGGTGTCTTCAGCAAGGTGGGGGCACCTCTGCCCACACCCCAGCAGCGCCACATCCTGGGCTGTGTGTGGATTCTCCATTATTCATGGCCCTCAGATCTCGGCAAAACACACAGATCTGAGCTGGAATCATCACCGTTTCCATCCGTAACCCTCAGCCTCCTACTCTCACGTCGCCTCTGCATTTGATCTTCTGCAAATTTCCCTCTTTGTTCTTCAGATGGAATCATATTGCCAGGGGCTCCCCACGGCCCTTGGTGACATAGACTGCCACAGAAATTCTCTTTAAATATGAAAATAAAAACGTCCCCAGAGCAATAAGTGGGACACCTCCAGGTGGAAATGTCACAATCTACCATAAGACAACAGCTCAGAGCAAAGAACAAAGCAGGCCCCAAACCCAGTTGTATGTGTGAGGGCCGAGAACCCACAGGGACAGAGGTGTGGCCTGGTTCTCTCCCGCCCTGGACCAGTTGTGTTTCCTCCCTGAATTTCATGTTCCAGGCTTCAGAGTTGGTGGTGATAATCCCCAGAGCTGATGAGCTGCAGAGACACAGCAACTGATGATGCACTGCTCGGGACAGCCTGTGTTTCTAGAGACTTCCAGTTCCTGTTATTCACTTATCTATTTGCTCACTTAAAACATTGATTGTATCAGGCCTCAGGGAGCCAGTGGCTGATAGTCAAGCTCAAACTTGATCTCAATGGGGTGACTATTGGCTCCCATAACTGCAAGGTCAGGAAGTATAGACTGTTTCAGTCACTGCTGAATCCAGAGGTTCAAAAATGTCTTCAAAACCTGAGCATCGGGCTGGCCCGGTGGCGCACTGGATAGTGCGCCGCTTGGGAAGCACGGCGGCGCTCCCGCCTGAGGGTTCGGATCCCGCATA
>NW_007729518.1:151089-156150 GCF_000696425.1 Galeopterus variegatus | reverse complement strand
CGAGGGTTGCAATCCCGTTGCTGGTCCCCGGTCCGGTACGGGGGCAACACTGAGGGTTGCGATCCGTTGCTGGACACGGAAAAAGACAAAAAAGACAAAAAAAAAAAAAAACCTGAGCATCCACTGAACTGCACACGTAAATGCGGTTAACATGGTAGATCATGTTATGTGCATTTTACCACATTAGAAAAATTAAAAACAAAATAAAACAAAAAACATGTGCACAAAGCCCTGTCCCACCTCAGGCAGGGCCTTTCGATGGATGCTTCCACCTGGAGTAGCATCCCCTTACATCATTCAAGTCCCTGCTCCAATGCAACTCCTCAATCCAGAGCAGCCCCCTCCTGCAGCCACTAGCTCTCACCCCTGTGTGCTATTTTTCTTCACAGCACTTGCCACTTCCTGGAACAGGCCTATTTATTCACCTGTTTACAAATATGCTTATTTGTTTTAGGGCCTGCTTCACCCTGCTGCAATGTCAGCTCCGTGAGAAGAAAGACTGTCTTGTTCACGGTTGTTTCCCCAGGGCTGGGAACAGACCTGGCACAGAGTGGGGCTTAACAATAGATGTAAAAAGAATAAATGAAGGAAAGTTTTCTCTGCCTCTCTTGGTTCTACTCACCTTGTGTTGGCACCATGCTCAGGTGGGGGCTCCCTAGACAGTAGCAAATTGACTGCAGTGGCCCCAGTGTTCCACCATCAGTATTACATCATGGTCAGTATTACATCAGCAGCAGCACAGCATCATCCTCACAGCCCTGAGTTCAATGGCAAGAAAGGGCTTCTCTCTCAAATGTCTCAAGGTCCCAAGTCACTGGCTCTGACTGGGTCATGTGACAGTCCCCAAACCAATCCCTATGAGCGAGGATGCAGTGCCCTGATTGGCCAGGCCTGATGCCCAGATCCACTGCTGGCATCAAAAGTAACCTCAGTGCCACTGAAACTGCATATGGAGGTGGTGGTTCCCCAGGGGAAAATCCATGAGCTGATGCCAGAGAAAGGAGATGTGGGGCAGACAGACACATCAGGCGAAGGCTGCAAAAACCTCAGACATGCCACGTTTTGTATCAGGCTTGGTATGGACTGAATGTTTGTGTCCCCCAAAGTTCATATATTGAAGCCCTAATCCCCATTATGATGGCATTAGGAGGTGGGGCCTTTGGGAGGTGATTATGTCACAAAGGTGGAGCCCCCATGAATGGGATTAGTGCCCTTATAAAGGAGGCCCCAGAGAGCTCTCTTGCACTCTTTCTGCCATGTGAGAATACAACGAGAAGTTGGCTATCCATAACCCAGAAGTGGGCCCTCACCAGAATCCACGCTGGCATCCTGACCTCAGACTTTCAGCCTCCAGAACAGTGAGAAATAAATTTCTGTTGTTTATAAGCCACTCAGTCTATGGTACTTTGTTACAGCAGCTGGAATGAACTAAGACAATGCTCTAGAGAGTCCAAGATAAATAAAACTTTAATAAACATTTGCGCAATGAGGACACCTCACTCTCTGACCACTCAGGAAAGCAGAGAGACAGATCCATGTCATCATAGGAAGTGTTTATGCTGAAGGAAGAGGGGACTGTTGGGCCCCTGAGTCCCCCCCGTGAGCGGGTTTTTGCCAGGTTGAAACAGGCTTAAGAGCTGGGAGCCTGCTTGACGTAGGGATTACATGAATTTACCACCTTTACTATCTTTACTGTTACGTGAAATAAACTATCTTGCACAAGAACAGTCATTGCAGCATTATTTGTAATAAAAAAAAACAAAAACAAAAACCTGGAAACAACCCAAATGTTCCCCAGTAGGGGACTGGTTAACTAAATTATGAAACATCCACTTGATGAAATATTCTGGAGTCATTAAAAATGGTCGTTATGAAAAGTACAGAGCAACAGGGGAAAAGGCATCTGTTCCAACACACGGTGACAGCACAGAATACAAAACTGGCTGGAGAAGCACCAGCCACATGCTGGCTCTGTGCTTGGGATTCAGAGACTCACGGGATGCCACGCCTGCCCTGGGAAGCTCCTGGCCCAGTCAAATAATGACAAATAATGACAAAATGAAACAAATACTGACACTCAGGGCTGACAGAGGCAGAAAGATAAGGAGTTTCTCAGGGTCCAAGGAAGCTGCCTTGGGAAGTGATCTTTGAGCTGGATTTTATGGGGAGACACTACTAGGCTTGAAGGCAATTCACATGCAAACAATAAAAATAAAACTATTCGTACCAGGTAAAAATATCGGTAATTTTTTCCCCTGTTTTTTTCTAAAACTTATTTCATGTTATATTGCTTTTACAACAAAAACTAGTTGAAAACTAAGCTCAGGTAAGGGTGAATAATTGTCACTACCAACATCTGTGTCTTTAGGTCATACGTGAGTTTATAAGCATGTTATTTCCTTGACAGAGCAGGGAAGGAGGGAAATATTTATTGAGCATCTTGCAAAAAAAATCCACAAAAAACATTTTGCCTGTTGCCNTACCAGGTAAAAATATCGGTAATTTTTTCCCCTGTTTTTTTCTAAAACTTATTTCATGTTACATTGCTTTTACAACAAAAACTAGTTGAAAACTAAGCTCAGGTAAGGGTGAATAATTGTCACTACCAACATCCATGTCTTTAGGTCATACGTGAGTTTATAAGCATGTTATTTCCTCAACAGAGCAGGGAAGAAGGGAAATATTTATTGAGCATCTTGCAAAAAAAATCCACAAAAAACATTTTGCCTGTTGCCTGGCCCTGTGCTCTGCTGTGAAGAGATGAGGCACTTACATTTCTAGTGGGAAGAACAAGGTATAAGCATATGAAACAAAATTTTTTTAATATTTAAATAATGGTTGGAGAGAAGCGTAAGTGTGGCGGCCAGGGCACTCCACAGGGAGCGTGGCACTGGCTGAAACAGGAGGAGAAAGATGGCCAGAGCAGACGGAGATACGCAATCCAATGAGCTGGATTGGGTTGAGGAGGTGCTGGAGGCCACGGAGCAGGACTTTGCTATGGTTTGAATGTGTGTCCCCTGCAAAATGCATGTTGAAACTTAATCCCCATTGTTTTGGCCTCTTGGGAAGTGATTAAGTCATGAGGGTTCCACTCTCATGAACAGATTAGTGTATTATGAAAGGGCTGGAGGAAACTAGCTTAGGCTCTTTTTTGCTCTTCTGCTCTTCTGCCTTGGAGGACACAGTGTTCTTTGTCTCCAAAAGATGCAACAGCAGGGTGCCACCGTGGAAGTGGAGACCAGACCCTCACCAGACACCAAACCTGCCACCACCTTGATCTTGGACTTCTCAACCTCCAGAACTGTGAGAAATATATTTCTGTTCTTTGTAAGTTACCCAGTTTGTGGTATTTTGTTATAGCAGCACAAATGGTCTAAGAGAGGCTTGCCTTTGACTAAGGGATGCAGGTCAAGGGTCCAGGATTGGGAAGGGCAAGAGAGGGCCAGTCCAGAGAGTTTGCAGGTGGGGATGGACCCCTTTGGGAAAGTTCCAGAAGCAGCTTCAAAAGGGCTGAGCAGGCCCTCACAGTATGGAGAGAAGGACAGGGTGCTATGTTAGGAGACTCCTGCCCTGACTCCAAGCCTGCCAGTTGTGTGTATCACTCAGGATTCTTAGCTGATCATGCCAAATCCTTTGAATAACCCAGTCAGTGAGAAAGGACAAGGCCGCCAGCACCCTGACGATGGCCACATCAGCTTGCACGGGACACAGCATGGTCCCTGCTTCTCCCCCACCCAAAGTGCCTCCCCCACCCCTGCTTCTTTGCTCACTAGCTCCTGACCCAGATTTAGGGTAGGAACATCTATTGGCTGGGCTTGGGCACAGACTCACATCTTAGCTGCTAGAGATGACAGGAAAGTGTGCATCTGGCACTTTCAGTTTCTACTATGGGTGGTGGGCTCTGCCTTATGAAGTGAGGATCTCCCCCATACACAGGAGGGGGTCAGATGGTCAACGATGTTCATCTCCACAGGAAGCCCCTGCTTCTCACCACCTTCGTCTCCTTTGTAAGATATGGACGGTGAGACATGATGGCAGATGGAACACACGTGTCTAATTTCATTCCCTTCCTGCCCCCACTAAAACGGCAGTGAATGATTTTTTAAAAAGATATCTACTTGATAAGAGAGAGAATAAGGGAGGAGAAGATAGCAACGCTGTTTTGGAAGCTGGAAACAGAAGGGTAAGTGATAACTGACCGAGAGGACCTGGATAGACAAAAGCTCAGGCTGTTTGACTCTCTAGAAGACATCCAGGTCTATGTGCATCCCAGGGCCCACAAAGACTCAGGAACTTGCAGACCCAGTACACCTGGAAATGAGGTGAAATGGGAGTTAAAATAAGAAAGAGAGGAGCAAAACCTTTTGAAAACCTGTGAGACTCTAGATCCCCGACCTCCTTCCAAGCTGTTAGGTCACTGACCCTTCTTTCCCCAGCAAAAGTCCAGGGCTTATTCTCTGGACTGGGGGTGGCAAAGCACAGCTAAGAGCTTAGATGCTACAGTGAAGATGGGGGCTACAGAATGCTGGAACCCCTGGCCCAGCTCCCTTTTCTCATCAGCTCCACAAGCTATTCTCTAGGCAGGAGACTGAAAAAGTCTTTCCTAGAGATCTGACCTGCCCCAAATGCAAGACCTCAATGTTCTGACACTGGTGGCTTCCCTAACCAGTGGCCCATTGAGATCTTGGAGCTTCCAATCTGCACTATGGTACTTAATCATGATCTGATGAACCACAGATACCAGACAACTGAGGGACCCCTCTATCATGGAATAGAGAGAACAAAGCAGACAAATAGAAAGAAAAAAAGAAAACAGTTTAAAGAAACAGTCTGTGTAAGGTGAAGAAAACCTTCACAAAGTATTACTCAGAGAAATAAGAGAAGATGTTATGTGTATGAAGCTCTAGTAAGATGAATAGTCAGAATAGAGAATTATTCAAATTATGCAAATTAAAAGCACAAAGCAGTGATTTAAAAAAAGGATGTGATGGGCTGGCCTGTTAGCTCAGTTGGTTAGAGCACAGCCTTATAACCCCAACGTCATGGGTTCGGACCCCCATA
>NW_007729518.1:148593-150629 GCF_000696425.1 Galeopterus variegatus | reverse complement strand
CAGCCTTATAACCCCAACGTCATGGGTTCGGACCCCCATACTGGCCAGCTGCAAAGAAAAATAAAAAAAGGATGTATTAGAAGGTGAATGTGAGGAAATCTCCCAGAAAACAGAGCAAAAAGACAAAGAAATGGAATATAGGAGAGGAAAGGTAAGAACATTGAAAGATCAACCCAAGAGATCCAACAGATGTTACAGAAAAAGAAAACAGAAGGAAAGAAATCACAAATGAAATAATTCAAGAAAATTTCTCAGGAATGGAAGACATGAGTTTTTGGATTGAAAGGACTCATAGTAGCTTGCCACAATGGATGAAAACGGTCCCGCACCAAAGCACACTGCAAAATTTCAGAAGCCTGGGACAAAAAGAAGTTTCTATAAGTTTCCAGGGAAACTGGAAGACACAGTTGTTCTTCCTAAATTCTGAAGGAAAATTATTTCCAACTAGATTCTATATCCAGATAACTATTAATCAAATGAGAAGAGAGAAAAAGACCTTTGCAGGCATGCAAGATCGCAAAAGATTTAACTCTCTTCCACTCTTTCTCTGGAAGCTGTGCTCAACAACAAGGACCAACCAAGAAAGAAGATGACCAGAGACCTGGGGAGCAGGAAAGCCAACCTAGGAGGGAGGGCAGAGGGAGACTCTAGGGGGAAGGTGACCAGGGATCCCAGGATATATGTGGAGTCCCAGTCATAGATTGGAGGCAGTTTGAACATTTGTGGCCATGCACCCGTGCAGGGCTATGTCTATAATCACCAGCTTGTCCCTCCAAAATGAGCAGACAGGCAGTGAGAGTCAGAGGAGCCCCCCTCCTCCTGACGAGCTCCACGACGAGGCTGAGTGAGGAGGCAGTGGAACTCACTGCTGACACGGGCAGCCATGCTGGGGCTGGCCCTCCCACGCCAGACCCACAGGCCAGCAGCAGCAGAAAGCACAATGCAGGAGTCTCCTCTATGTGCACATGCACCTGGATACCTGCTCAGCCTCTCTGGCTGTGCCACAGGACATCGAGCAAAAGTGACAGTCTCCCTCCTCATGTGGAGCATGAACATACAACATAGGGGAGAATTTCAGATCATTCCAAGTGCTCTGGACAGAATAAAACAGGTAAATGGAGTTGAGAGTGATTTACTGGGGAGACATTTGAGCTGGGACCTGAGTATGAGGTGAGCTGTCCCTGCAAGGATCTTCGGGCAAAGTGTTACAGGCAGGGGACAGCAAGTGCAGAGGCTCTGAGGCAGGAGTAAGCTTGGTGTGTTGAGTAGAAAAGGAGGAAGAGAGCAGTAGAAGGTGACTTAGGAGGGGGACTGGGCAGGGGCTGGATCTAGGGGGGCTGTGGGGCCTGTGGTGAAGGGGCTACAGGTGACAGGAGGCTCTTGGAGATTTAAACAGGGGGATGACTTGATCTTATTTTCTTGTCGTCACTACTAACATCCTGGGACGGAGGCACAATGCCTTCCAACATTCCTTCCTCCCTTCTGTCTCACTACAGCGTCCTGGACAAAGGGCTCAGTTAATGATTACATTTCCCAGCCTCCTTTGCAGCTAGGTGTGGTCAATGCACTAAATTCTGGCCAATGAAATATAAGCGGATATGTGTGGGACTTCTGGGCAGACTCCTTAAAGAAGAGGAGCTCTGCCTTCTCTGCTCCTCCGTTTTTCTCCTTCCAGCCTGACATGATGACTGGAAGTCCAGCAGCCATTCTGGGCTATGAGGAGAACTTAGGATAAAGGCCACATGATAGGAAGGGGAAACAGACAAATAGAAGGAATCTGGGTCTGCAATTTGAATGTCCCCCAAAACTCATGTTGAAATTTAATTGCCATTGTGATGGTATTAAGAGGTGACACCTTAAGAGAGGATTAAATCATGAGGGCAGAACTCACGATGCTATTATCACTGGCATGAGTTAGTTATCTTGGGAGTGGAGTACTGAGAAAAAAATGAAGTTCGGCCCCCATCCTCTCTCTGTCTCACGCTGTTTGCCCTTCTGCCTTTCACCATGGGATGACACGGCCAGATGCAATACCA
>NW_007729518.1:123032-148293 GCF_000696425.1 Galeopterus variegatus | reverse complement strand
GTCTCACGCTGTTTGCCCTTCTGCCTTTCACCATGGGATGACACGGCCAGATGCAATACCATGCTCTTGGACTTCCCAGCCTCCAGAACCACGAGTCAAATAAATTTCTGTTCATTATAAATCAGCCAGCCTGTGGTATTTTGTGATAGTAGCACAAAACAGGTGTCTCACGCTGTTTGCCCTTCTGCCTTTCACCATGGGATGACACGGCCAGATGCAATACCACGCTCTTGGACTTCCCAGCCTCCAGAACCACGAGTCAAATCAATTTCTGTTCATTATAAATCAGCCAGCCTGTGGTATTTTGTGATAGTAGCACAAAACAGGCTATGACAGAACTCTAGACTACCGACCTCTAGACTTGTACACGAAGAAATGAACCTTGCTGGGTGAGCCACTGTCTTTCAGCTCTTCTGGATTCCTGAGAGACGCATCTCCAGGTATGGGTGAGTTCTTTCATCAGACCCTTGGAATCACTGACCTTTTGGGTGTGTTGACCTCTTGTCTGCCCCTTTCCTCCATTACCTCAAAGATTCCTGCTACCTTCCAAATCTCAGTGTGTAAGAAGAGAAGGAGCCTCTGGGGGGAGGGAAGGACCCCTGGGAAAGGGCATTCACTTCCTTGCTAAGGGAGGGGACTCTGGAGTCTTCCTTCTCCTGGCTCCATGGTGGGAGAGAGTAGCAATGAGTAAAATAACAAGTGGCTTTCTATGTTTAAACTTTTGCATCCTGATCTCTTACTTGGCAACCGGAACCCCCAGGCTATGTTTTTTCTACACACAGAATTCTGCCTCCAGAGTTGGAATTTGAGAATTCAACTCTTCACTAGAACCACCTAGGGGCTGACTCACTGAAAATACAGATTCCCTGCCTCCCCACCCCCAGGCTTCCCTCCTCCGGGGCTGGCCCATCTGCCTGCCTGATGGTTCAGGCTCCAGATCCCGACATCCTCTCCATGGCTCTCTTTCCTGAACCGCTTCCTGCATGCAATCCATCAGCAGATGCTGCTGGCCTCGCCCCCAAGCCTATCCCAGGCCCTTACTTCCCTCCACCCACCCCCCTGGTCCAACCCCCTCCTCTTACTACATCCTCCCAAATTATCCCAAAAGAGCATCCTGGGTGGTTGCTTTCTAATGTCAATCAGATCATGAAATTCCTCTTTTTGAAGCTTTTCAATGATTTCCCAATTACACTTAGAATGAAATCCAGACCCCTTCCCACTGCCCGGCCGTATCCTTCCTCTCACACCCTTTCTCTGTCTGTTTCCGTCACTTCCCCCAAACGAACATTCCGTGCCGGTTCCCACCTCTGGGCCTTTGCCCTTGCTGTTCCTTCTGGCTGGCATGCTCTTCCCCCACTCCTCATCATCACTCGGGTCTCAGCTTAAGAGCCTCCCGCTCTCCTGCCCCCGGGCGCTCTTCAGCACATCTCCCTGTTTTAGATTCTACACTGCAGCTGGCACTCTCTTCATGATATCTTGTTCATTTATCTGCTTATCTGTCTAGTGTCCTCTTCCTTCCCCCCTGGAACGTGAGTGGGGACCTCAACGGACACATCCACCAGACCCCTGGGTGCAGAGTAGTCCCTGGCGCATGGTAGGTGCTTCATAAATATATGTGAAATGGGCAAATGTGTGCAGCCCCTGCCGCTGACCCCGGCCCATTTATTCCCTGCAGTGGAGAAGACAGTGATGCCCAGAGGTGAGAGCTGGCTGGGCGGCTGTGTCGTCATCCACACATGCAGCCCTCCTGGCCCCTCTATGAAGCTCTGCCTCCGACCCCCTGTTTTGCAGTTTCCAAACACTGGGCTGGTGCCTGCCTCTCGCCTTCCTTCCTAAGGAGGCAACTCCTGATGTTCTCGGTCCCTCCCAGTGTAGACAGAGCCAAGGGCCCAAATAGTAAACTGGTTCTTTGATCCGCCTGGTGGAGGCTGGTTGTGCTTTCTATTCAGAAGATGTTTTCCTAGGGTCCTCCTGGTGTTAAATTATTCCCCCAAATTAACAGGGATGCTCATTACCAACCCAAACACCTCCCATTAGACAGGAAATGTGTCTTTCCTGCGGAAGCTCCCCTCAGACCCAGGCCGTCTCCCACTACTCCCTGGATGGGGTGGGGCGCGGGGGCTGGCTGGAAGGGGACGCGGCAGCCGCTAACTGGCAGGAGGGCGAGGAGGCCTGCCAGGGCACCTCACACTCTCACTGGCTGCAGGTTCCTGTTCTGCACCCTCACGCCTCGGTGCCCCCTACAACTCCCTGCTCAAAGGGCACACACAGATGCCTTCACTTCCAGGATGGTTCTGTGGTCTCTCCTCGGTAGACAGGTCTGTGTGATGGATTTTAAGGAAGGTGATTAGGGGAGTGACATTTGTAAAGCAGCAAGAGACCAGAAATCACTGACCGATGAGAATTCTCTCTCGAGTTCAATGCTTCTGCATTCTGCAGTTTGAATGAGAGCTCTCAAAACAGACCAGGAGCCCTCTCCTTCCCAGGCCTGCAGGGCTGTCCGTTGCCCAGCCCAGGGCCTGGAAACCACCCTGCATCACCATCTCCCAACAGGTGTGTTGGATGCCTGCAGCTCACTGACGTTTCTTACAGGCTGCTCACAAGACTGTCTTCAGGGAACGGAAATTGATTAGAAACCAGGAGTGAAATGGCTCATCCTCCACAATGTGTATAATAAATATTAGATAACACCAACAATAATAATAATTTTGCCTCCTTCTCCCATGTTGTCTAAAGGAAGTGTCAGAAGCACAATTATAAACTAACTGGTGAAAAAGCAACATTTGGCTGCTTTAAAATAGCCTCCTTTGGCTCATTAGTGGGGTGTGTGCCCGAGGGCAGGGAACGTTCATTCAACTGTGGAATTTTTATCACTGCAACAGCTCCAGAATCCTGCTGAATCCAGGCAGATTCCCTGAGACCTTTCTCCTAAGCACAAGCGGAGCCCTTGAGATCACAGTGTGGGGAAAGCTCCTATTTAATTATGGGAGGGGGTATTTCATTATTCATTTATCCAACAAATATTTAATGAGCTCCTACTATGTGCTAGGTACTTTTCTCAATGCTGCAGATACTCAGAATGAAAACAACACGGTGCCTGCCTTTATAGGGTTTATTCCGCTGGAGGTGGCCAACAAGCAAGCAAACAAAATTTAAAAGATAATTACAGATAGGTGCTATGGGGAATAAAGCTAAGCAGAGGGTCTACACCAGTAGCTTCAGCAACCCTGGGAACTTGTTAGGGATGCAGAGTCCTTGGCCCCACCCAAACCTACTGGGCAGGGAACTCTTGGGGCCGCCCAGCGATCTGGATCAACAAGCCCTGCCGATGCTTCTGCTGTGCACCTGGAGGGTGCATGAGCTGGGACCTGAGTGTCAGGAAGTGGTGAGTCTTGCCAAGTTTGAGGGGGAGCGTTCTGGACAGAGGGGACAGCTTGGCACAGTCCTGAGAGGGGAAGAGGATCCATCCAAGGGAGAGCAGAGCGATGAGGCCAGCAAGCTGAGCCCAGAGCACAGGGGGCGATGTAGGGGTGGCTGGCGGGAGCTTCGCCGGCCTTCGTAAGACATCTGGCTTCTGTCCCAGATGCGCCGCCGTTCTCTCACCTGCCTCCTGGCCTCGCCCGGTGTGGTACAGACGCTCTGAGCTTCACCCTCTGCCTCCTTTCCGGGGAGAGGGCAGGGATCGGCTAACTCCTGCCCCACCTCTCAAGAGTTTTCAGGTTGGATCCTGCACCCAGCTGGGTTGACTGTCATTTCTCTCCTCTGGTGTAGGGTGGTGGCAGAGGGATGGAGGAGAGACCTGCTCCTAAAAATAGAGATGGGTGTGGAGGCGACAATGGTGGCAGGATCCAAAGGAAAGGCTGGGTGGGCCCAGGAAAAGCAAGCCATGATGACAGAATTGGGGACGTGGGCAGACCTTGGGAGCAACTAAAGAGAGATTCAGGTGCCGTCACGCTGCCAATGCCCAGGGAGAGACTTGAAAGGCCCCAGAGCTACAAATGAAGCCGTCTGGTTCTGGTGACTGATGACAAGCCCCTTACTGCTCCCACCCCTCCTGACCCCACTGCAGCGATGAGAGGCAAGCAGTGCCACATGCGGCCGTGACTAAGTGCAGCACAAGCCACCTTGCAGGCCACCCTGGTGACGCCCCTTACTGCTCCCACCCCTCCTGACCCCACTGCAGCGATGAGAGGCAAGCAGTGCCACAATCGGCCGTGACTAAGTGCAGCACAAGCCACCTTGCAGGCCACCCTGGTGACGTGCAGCCCACGGGGACAGACAAATGAGTTCTACAGGGCCCACTGGGACATTTCTCCTGTGAGTAGGTACACAAGCCCTCCTCATGGGCACTGCCTCAGAGAGCAGGTGAGCACCCCTCGCAAAAAGTCCTCCTGCCCTGGCTGTTATTGCAGCAAGTCTGCTCACAGGCTGGTGGGCAGTAGACAAGCCAGATTGTCAAGCTGAGGTCCCAGCCCAGACGGTGGGACACATGGTGCAAGAGGACTCGGTGAACTCAGAAATCGGGAGCAGCATGTCGTGAACTCTGTGAGGCCATTCTTTCACTGTTTCCATTTTCAAAGTGTTCCTTGAGCACCTACTATGTGCTGGGGACCATTCTAGGCCCTGAGGGTTCCACATCTGTGACCAAGACAGACAAGGTCCCTGCTCCCCTGGAATTCACCATTCTAATGGGATGAGATCATAACAAGCAGGTTAGTAAACAAGAAAATGACAGATCGTGAGGGGTGCTGGAACACACGGCGGTGTTTGTGGTGGGGGCTTCTTAAGGGAAGACCCCTCAGTGGAGCTGATGTTTGAGCTGGGATGGGAGTGATAAGAGACTTGCAGGAAGAACATTCCAGGCAGAGGGAACGGCGAGTGCAAAGACCCTGACAGCAATCACCTCACTCACCCTGCAAGGAAACCAGGCCCTTCCCATAAGACTGGGAGACGTGCACCAGAACAAGTGGCACAGTCACTGTCCCTGTTCCCTGGAGCAAGCCCAAGGACTCGCCTAAGTGGGGTTTCTCCACATACCAAGGGCTGGTCATAAAAGAGACCAAATCAAGTAGAAGTGGCCTGATAATTCACGCTGCTGGCAGGTCCCTGGAGCTCACATTTGGGGAAGGGAGAGAGGTAAAAGAGCCAGCCAGATGTGGGTGAGGGTCCCAGCTCCATTACAGACAAGCTGTGTGACCGGGGCGAACCGCTCCACATCCCTGGGGCTCCGTTTCCTCACTGCTGTCTTGCTGTTCAAGGGTAATTCCTGAGAATGATGTTTATGAAGAACCTGGCACAGGTAGCTACTCCATCCACAGCAGCTGCGATAGCAACAGCAGACTTCGAGCCGCACCCTGTGTTTGTTCTGCAGGGTTTATTAAGCTCCTACTGACCACAGGAAAGGAAGATGACCCTGATCCACAGGCCTGAGTCCCACACATGGAAGGAGAGGAATTTGAGGAGAACAAAGGCAAGCACACAGCGCTGGCTGAGGCAGAAGAGGACAGGGTCACCGCAGGCTGTTGTCTCTGCCTGCCCTGCTTCCAGGCCTTCTCTTCTGAAAACGGCACCCCAGCTTTCCATCGGGAGCCTCTCCCTTCCTCTCTTAGTCCCTGTGGATCAGGTGGGGTTACCCCCATCCCCAGCACTGGGGCCACACACAGGACCCAGCCCTGCCCCTCCACAGTGATTGGCCAGGGGTGGACCAGTGAGGGTCACGTGGTGCCTGGCTGACCGCTGCGGTTGCTAAACCAGCAGGATGGAAACCTGGACTGCTGGGGCCATCCTGCCACTCCTTGGGAAGTGCCTCCTGAGAATGGAATCACATAGATGATAGAAGAGCCAAGAGTACCACTGACATCGTTGGAGTCTCTGGAACCACCAGGGCCCAATGCCAGCAGCACTGTCTCTGGATTTTACAATTATGTGAGACAATGTCCTTTTGGCTTATGCCAACTTTAATCGTGTTTGTGTCACTTGCAACAAAAGGATCCGGAGGATTTCTTACGGAGGGGTAGAGTTTGAGCTTCTGTGAACGTTTTGAAGAGTAAGAAACAAAACTGAGAGGTGGTGTGGACATGTGTTTGTTGAGAGTCCTAAACTTCCCAGCCATGCATCTTGGGTAGTGCCGACCCCACGTGCAACTTCAGGGTGAACACCGATTAGCTTAGCCAGTCAGCATTTCCCAAATCCTGTTGCACAGTGATAGGTTAATTAATAAAGAAGCAAAGGAGTACATGGCCCAATGCCAGCATGATCAGGACCAATGAGAGTCCATTCTGGGACTTTAATTCAATTCTGGGAACCTTTCCCCTTGGACAAGAATAAGGAAGATGGTGGCCTTGGAAGCTTCTAACAGGCATCTTGCAACCGTGAAGAGAGTCCACTGAGAATGGAGCTTGTTCCAAGGAAGATTCAATAAATGAAAGGATTGGTCACATTGTTGGAATCCTGGATCAAGCCACACCTGAAGGAGAAGCTACCCCTGAACTATTCAGCTTTGTGAGCCAGTAATGTTCCTTCGGGCTTAGGAAGTTTGGCTGTTTTCTGTCATGTGCAAAAAAAAGGAACCCGTCTGCTTCAAATGGGACTCAAAGTGAGGCTCCCATTTACTGATGTCCACCTCCCGGAGACCTATGCCACCATCTAGTGTGCCAGCCTCCTAGTCAGCACCTTGCAGCCTCTAGGAAAGTATTTTTATTTTCTCAAATTCTTGGGCCACCAGAATGCAGGGGCCCTCTCTGGGGCCTTGGAACTGAGTTTACTGAAGGGGCCAAGGATTGAAGGAAGCTTGTCTGCCACATGGACTAAGAGAGCCCAGAGCCCTAGACACCCTGGAGAAGGTAATAAGTCACCCTGGGTCTTCCTCTGCCCTTCCTCCAGCTCATCCTGGGCAAGGACAGCCATCAATCCCACTTATCAAGCCTCTTATTTCATCCTTTATCCAGCTGTCTCAGGTGTCACTCTGCATCCTTAACTCAGAGTTATGAGAGATTGAGCGCTCGGGCCTGGGCTGGCTGAAGGATTCATGGGTCCGAGGCTGCCCATTCATCAAGGAGAAATCTCAGTGGCTTTGGGGGTGGGGTAGAATATGATTGACTGAGCCTAGAAGAGGGGGCTTTGCTATCAGTAACCAAAAATATCAAAGTCATGGCGAGGAGGACGGTGACATTGGGTGAGGAGACCCCTGTGTTCCTGTGAAGACATTCCTAGGCCTACAGGGATACAAGGAAGACCAGCTCCAGGAAGCTGTAGTTCTGTTTCTCAGCCAAACAAGCAGTTTACTCAATAATTATGGGACTTCCCAAGCAGGGGAACCCTGGAATATGAGGAGTCCAACTTGCCCCAATGCAATCCAAAGAATCTTTTAAAACTTTCTATCAGACCATGTCTTCATCCTGCCTAAAACCTCCCAAATAGCTGCCCACTACAGTTAAAATAAAATCCCATCTCCTGACTCCAGCCTACAAAGCCCTCCTCGAAGGATCCCCCGTCCTCCTCACATGCCACACCTCAGTGTCCTTCCCTCAGACACCATGCTCCAGCCCCTCCAGCCTCTGCCTGTTCTTCAAACACTCAAGCTCGCTCCTGCCTCAGGACCTTTGCACTCACTGTCTGCACCACCTGGACACATGTCCCCCTAGGTCTTGCATGGCTAGGTTCCTCTCCACGTTCAAGGCTCGGCTCGGATGGCATCTCCAGAGAGGCCTTCCTTGACTCCCTCCTCTGTCTCCCTCTGCCACAGCCCTGTTTCATTCCCTTCATAGCACTTAGCACTGGCTGAAATTGTTGTGTTCCTTTTCCTTTTCCTCAAAGAGAAGCCAACTAGAATTCTTGTCCCCGAGGGCAGGGTTCTGTTTGTCTTCTCTGCTGCTGGGTCCCCAGGCAGCACTTGGTGCAATGCTGGACATTGTAGGTGCTCCATAAATAGACATTAAATGCATAAACTATGGGCCAGCTGCAGCCTCTAGAGCTAGGCTCCAGGATTAGGTGTGTAGAAAAGAGTCAACTGCTCCAGACTGTGATCTTCTGTCCAGGTTGCTGAGGGCTGAGGGCTCCCCATGCCCTGCTGCGGTGGCTTCTCCAGGAGACAGGGGATGGAGGCTGCTTGTTCTGGGAGGAATGGCTGTTTTGTGTCACCAGGAGGTTGCTATGGGAACGTCTCGCTGTGCAGCAAAGACCCCCCCTTAAAGTTAACGATGGGGAGATATGAAGAGATTGCACAAGTCAATGAAGTATTGACCAATAGCTGTAGATATAGAGCCCTTGTTGTGGGCAGGGGAGGACTTTTGGGTCATCCCCACCTACCCTTGGCTTTATCTTGCAACTTTTCCCTGTCCCTTCACTTGCAGTCTCACTTGTCCCCAGCCTGCTCCCATCTGGGTGGCCTGGAGCACTCACCCGGGGAGCTGAGAGAGAGAAAGAGAGAGAGAGAGAGAAAGAGAGAGAGAGAAGAGCTGAAGGAAGCCAAGGTCATGCTGAGGTCATTCCAGGCATCTGGACCCAGTAGGGTAGCAACTGTAGAAGTGGTAGATGAAGTATGACAATGACAGTGAGCATGTATTGAGCACTTACTATATGTGTATCAGACTTGATGTTTAGACCCATCTGGGTGGCCTGGAGCACTCACCCGGGGAGCTGAGAGAGAGAAAGAGAGAGAGAGAGAAAGAGAGAGAGAGAAGAGCTGAAGGAAGCCAAGGTCATGCTGAGGTCATTCCAGGCATCTGGACCCAGTAGGGTGGCAACTGTAGAAGTGGTAGATGAAGTATGACAATGACAGTGAGCATGTATTGAGCACTTACTATATGTGTATCAGACTCGATGTTTAGATGAATTAGAGGATCCAATCCTTATGCAACTCGAGAGGGAAGGTGTAAGTATCATCCCCATTTTACAGATGAAGAAACTAAGGCTTAGAGAGGTTACATAGGATTGTTGGAAATTCCCATCTAGCAAGAGGAGGTTCCAGGATTTTAATCCAGGGAGTCCAAATCCAGAATTCAAGCTCTTAACCGTGCTGCCAGCCTGGCAGTTCTAAACATAAACAAATATAGTAACTCCTGTTTATGGAATGGTTACTGTGGGCGACGCACCTTTTAAAGTATGTACCTTTGCTATTTCACACTGGGAAATGAAGGATTTCGGGGGTAAAGGTATTTACCCAAGGGGTAGAGTTTAGATCTGCACACCTGTCCCAAGTCCAAGTTCATGCCCTGACATCAATTAGGCCCTGGACATGCAGGACTGGAGCAGCCCCTCCAGATTGGCCACGCTGGCCAATCTGAGGATTTAGAGAAAGGCAACACTCCCTTTCTCCAAACCCCACGATACCCAGGGCCTGGGAATGGCACTGAGGATGCCCATCGACCTGACCACAACAAATGTCCCCCGGTGGGCTGCAAGATGCCCTCAGACTGCAGCCTGGAGGGAGTTTGGCATCCCCTGGGTAGGGTGAGGGGGCCAGGCTGGGTCTCACTCCACTGCCCACGAGGACAGGGCCCTTCTCTGAGCCTGGCTTTCCTCATTGGATATGTGGAATAACTTCTCCCCATTTGAGGGTATATGTGAAAGTGCATCCTAACCTGTCACACCGTGAACAGGGCTGTTACAGCATAGGTGAGCCCATCTTTAAGGAAATGTGTGTGACAGAATCCAATAAATTAGAGAGTCAGTACTAACTGGTGCGAAGTCTCCTCTCCTCCTCCCTCTCCAGCTGGATTCTCTTAAAGGCGTTTCAAATGGAGATTAAATTATAAAACTTTAATTCAAATGCAGTTTTCTAGGAATATGCCAACTGCACACAGTGGCTCAGAGCCGAACATCTAGCCAGGTCCCAAAACAGCCCAGACCGGAGGTTGTCCCTTAGCTTGCGGTAAGGACACGCTTGCGAGGTCCTCTCTGGTCTCTTTCTCTCTTGGTCTCCTGGCTCTTCCTTTAGCCACCATCAGGGAACAGGCAGCAGAGCTCAGGGGTGAGATGAGATGGGGGACAGTGAGTGACTCATTGTTCTTTTAGACCATGTTCTGGCATCTTCCCCCGCAAATAAAACTCTTTCTTCCAGGCTCCCTGGGAGGATAGGCATGAGACATCACGACAGACGGAGGATCAGACAGACACCACCCTTCATTCCAGAGAACAAAGAGAGCTTTTCTGGGGAAATCCTCCGATGTCCTCTCTGATACTGCCCACCTTCCCCCAACATCTGGAATGTCAAAGCTCTAAATAACCTACCAACCTCTGTGTGTTTGCATCAGTCAACTGTTGCTGTGATAATGCTGTGTAACAAGTAACCCTGAAAATCTCAGTGACTGAAAACCACAAACATTTCTTTTTCTTGTCCATAGTCTGAGGGTTGGCTGAGGTGGCTCTGTTTAGGACCACAGCTTGGGTTCAGCTCTGTTCCACGTGTCACATGCTCCTTTCATGGTGGCTGGAAGAAGACAAGATTGAAAACCTCTGTTCACGTCATATCTGCTAACATGCCATTGGCCAAAGTATGTCATGTGGCCAAGTTCAACATCAGTGGGGTCGGGAAGTGTCCTTAGTTTATTTGAATAAGCCCCAAAGTCTGAGCCTTGTTAAATAAATAGCAAAAGAAACACCCCTCAAAAGTCACATGGCAGAGAGTGCAGCTATATAATTCCAATACAGGAAGAGAGTGGTTACAAACAGGCTGGTTATTGCCTTCAAGCCCATTTTCCTTTGGGGGGATTCATCCTTCCACACTTGGAGAAGTCCCATTTACAGTTTGAGTGGGACTGACCTCACTCCCAGCTATAGAGGTGAGCCTGGACTGATTCAAGACGATCTGACAGCCTATCCCATGCCACAGCCATTGATTCAAGTTGGGGGGATTCATCCTTCCACACTTGGAGAAGTCCCATTTACAGTTTGAGTGGGACTGACCCCACTCCCAGCTATAGAGGTGAGCCTGGACTGATTCAAGACGATCTGACAGCCTATCCCATGCCACAGCCATTGATTCAAGATAGGCATGTGACTTAATTCAGGTCAATGAGGGACACTAAATCCCAGAAATGAATCCAGAAAGTCCCTCCCTTTCTCACTGGAAAGAACAAAGAAACATGGAGTCTGAATAGCTTTTGGCAACCAAGCTGTGACTCTGAGGGAAACCAGCCTTAGGATGAAGCTGTGGAAGACAGTGCAGAGTCAGAAAGAAATCAGATCCTGGGATGACATAATGTAGCTGGATCAAGCGTTACCTGACACCTGATCTACCACTCGACTTTCCCTTACAGGAACAGATACATTCCCTTTTGTGTTTAGGCTAGCTTGAGTTTTGTTCTCCATCACTTGCAACCCAAAGATTCCCAAGGGATGGAGATGATATCAGAGAGGAGACAAAAGAAGAGAACAGAGGCTCCCTAGCCTTTTTTACCTCCATACACACCAGTGCACAACTGGGCCCTACACACTGAGCCTAAGAGCATCGCTGGGATTTGGTCAGCTCTGCTAGAATGTTCAGAGCCAACCTGTCGCCCTGCACCTTGCTGCACCTACTACAGGCTTTCGGAGTCCAATCGCCCTCCTCATCAAGACCTGTTCACCTCTGGATGCAGCCTCAAGTCTCTGGCTGGACCCAAAGCCCTGGGAGTCTGGAACTGCCACCTCATACATCAAAGATGCTTTTGCATGGAGGGAAAAATGTAGGTCATTTTTCAATGCGTGTGGCTATCTTCAAGCAACCCTGAATGCCAGAAGTGGGGCTGGGATGACAGGGCTTGATAAATTGGGATTTGTCTCAGAAGGAGCTGCCTACAGCTGCCTACTCTCTTCACCCAAGGTGGGGGGATATGGAAAAAGGGGATATGAAGTGTGTCCCCCACCCCCACACACTATAAAAAGGGAGGAGCTTGTCTCTCTCTGGACCCCAAAGCATTGCCCCCATCACTTAGACACTGGGATAAAAAGAGAACTTTCCTTTCATTGTTATTACTGTTGTTTTTAAATCTTGTGAAAGAGAAGAAGAAAAAAGGCAAGTCCGTTAAGTCATTTAGTCTTGGCTCTCCAGCCATCACTGACTGCTGGGGCAGTTAAGCAATAAAATCTGGGCTTGAAGAAAAATCAAGAAAATTAGTGTTGGTGAAAGGGAAAGACTGACAGTCCTGGCCCTGGGGTGGGGGTGGGAGGAACACAGCCTGCCTGCCCCCCACAGCCTGTTCTCTGCCCACCCAAAGCGGCTCAGCACCCCTTCCTCCCCCATCATGGCCCTGCCAACTCCTCCCACATTCTAGTCCCCTCGTCCCTTGTGCCCCCATCCCTGCCCCCAGCAGCAGCCTGGTCCACTCCCACCCTGGCCGCTGCAAATCCTTCTCTGCCGCCCAGCCGCTCCGCAGCTTGGACAGACAGTGCCCCCCTCAGGCCACACTTGGCCCTGGGCTGTGGCTACTTGTGTGACAAAGACATACACCCATGGGGGGATTAGGAGGACACAGGCAAACCTCTGCTGGTTCCCCAATTTCAGATTCGAACCCAGGTCTCCAGAGGTGAGAGTGAAGAAGATGCCTAAATTAAAATGCTAATTACCGTCTCCAGCAATTCGCTACCAGGCAGGCGCTGGTATCTATTATTAACAGCTTCCCGCCACAGCCCTGGCTCACCAAGAGACACGGGTGATTTAAAGATTCAGGTGCAAGAGAAAATAACATAGAGCCGTGTGTGTGCTGTGAAGTGCAGCCCGCGTCGCTGTCACCCCGCTCTGCCCACCTCCAGGAGAGACGGTGGGAGGAGCCAGCTGAGGACCGCAGGACGGCACCCCGCTGCTGTGCTGCCCCATGGGGCTCTGCCAGGGGGTCCCCCAGGTGGAAAACTAGGAAGTAGTTAGACCAGCTGGATGAGCAGGATAACGTAAACCCCGGTGTTTAAAAATATCTGCAGAGCCCCTTATGGCTCACCAAGGACCTCCACATTTTAATTAAACATCAGGGTTTGGAGAGGACAGGAGTGAGAGCTGCGATTCCCGGGCAGGAAGAGGCCCAGGTGAGATCCCATTCTGGGCATGAAGCTTCTTTCCCTGCACCAGCTGCTCCTGGAATCTGGGACCACCCAGGATGTGGATTCGAAGGATGGAAAAGTTTGCCACCAGGAGAGAGGTGGCCTGTGAGCCACCCATTCCCTTGTGACCCGGGTGCTGGCACTTTGAGGAGCTGAAGTGCCCACGCCTGGACTCCATTGCTCTCCCATCACACTGACCTCTAGAAACAAGACAGAGTTGGTTGTAAGGTTGGTCTGAGCCTTGGCAATGCCCATGGAGGGTCCCAGGCTGAGGGTGTAGGCGGCCGGGAGACAGGAGGGAAGGAGTAAAAGAGGAGTGAGTGACACAACGTAGAAGGAATTCAGAGTGACAGAACAGGAGAAGACCCAGGTGCTCACCTTCCTCTGTTCACTGCAGGCAGACGGGGGAGCCAGACTACCCAAGGTCACAAGGAACTGCCCAGTAAGGGCAGAGGAGGATTTCAATCTCCTTTACAGACTCACAGTCTAGACACCAGAGGGGCAACATGCAGCATCCTCCAGGCCACGTCCCCCCCCACATACTGCTAAGTTGCTGTCACAGTAACTCCGTCACACTCTGAGATGATCTTCCCCTGTATCCATGTGCTCTGGGGAGCAGGGACTGCTGTGTCCCCAGAACATGGCTCCAGACAGAGAGGGCACCCTGTGATTTCTTGGTGAACCAATGCATAAATAAATTAATGTTATATGTGAACAGCCTCATACACAGGGGTGTGCTGGGACCGGCTCCTGCCAGCTCCTGCGAACCGTTTAAATATTTAAGATCTGTGAGCTTGGTTGTTAAATGAATGGTGGCCTGAAATCGGCCAGGATGAGGGTATTTACACCACAGCAAGCAGCGAATGCTCCAAATCAGTGCTTCTTGTTTCTACCCCACCCCCACCCCAAGCAAAACACCAGTAGCCAATCTTCTTAATCTAGGTTAATCTTCTTAATCCCCAAATCTTCCAAATTCAGGAAAAGGTGAAATGGCTGCTGCAGTTTATTCCTTTATTCTCTTTCCTTTAGTGCATTTCTGGCCACCCCCTGACAAGCCCCCAGCACCTCTCCTCTGCATCACAAGGCCAGGCCCCTTTGTGAAGACGGTGCCAAAAGAGTTAATCCCCCATCCCCTCCTCACTCCCTTCATCTCAACACGCCACCTGTTCTGCTCAGGTTCTGGCCCCGGGTGAGGTATAAACACCCCCGGTGATGAATGGCCCCACGAGCAGCCATAGCAGTGACGCTGGAGCCCTCTGCTCCCTTCAACACCTGCTCCGTCCCAGCTGGAGGAAGGGGAGTGGGAGGAGGGGCTTCCATCTGAGTCAGAATCATCCATCCTAAGTAATTAGCTGCCAAGGAGCAGAGGTCTCCCCGCCCCTACTAGCTTCTCCAAACTCCTCCTGCCCCAGGATTGCCTCTTGAGGCTGATGGGAGAGCCAGAAACCTGAGGAGGCCAGGGAACCATCTGCCAGGGCTCAGGGTCTCTTTGCAGATCAAAACCTAAAGACACTCCTCCCAAGACTGCTACTGTCAGATCCTGCTCTGCCCAACCCATCTCTTCTCTCCCAAGGCTGCTGCTCTGGGCCTCTCAGCCATCCTCTCCTTAGCAGGGGAATGGGAAATGACTTCGGCAGACACCACTGGTCATCTGTCCTGAGTCCATTTCCTGTTTATATTGTTCAGGTTGACTCTCGTGGTCCCATGTCCCATGCCCCTGATTTTTTTAGGCATAGTGAGGGTGCATCCAGTTACAGCCAATGACACATGAAGGGAGGTCAGAGGTTTCTTTTCTCTTGAAGTGAGAGCATCACAGGGAAAGATGTTTCTTTCTCTGGGCATTATGGCATCTGGATGTGACTCCTGGAGTGCTGCAGCTGCCATGTTGTGACCACAGAGGAGACAGGTAGAGGCAAGAGCTGACACATTAGCAGGGGCAGAGCAGAGACAGGGACAGATCTGAGGTCCCTGGACCTCTGACTTCCCATGCCTGGAGGGGCCCCTCCTCGAGACCTCCTGCAGGTGGGATGATAAAGTTTCCCACCCATTTTGAGTTGGATTGGTTACCTGCAGCCAAAGGCATCCCGACCCAGAGAAATTAAGGGCTGAATGTCATCACCGCTGAGTCAGGGCCTGACCTTGGACCCACATGTGGGTAACCAGGTTTGGGTTGCACCCGTTGCCCGGACCCCACCCTCTGCCCACTGTGGTGCTCTCCTCCACTGTGGGCGATGGAGCGAGCCAGGCCAGCGTCCACCTGCCGGTGCCCGCCTTTCTTTGCCTGAGCCCTCTCTCTGGCATGGGGAGGCCCTGCTGCCTGTATTACTATAGGCCAGAAGTGCTAGAAAATGAAGCCCCCAAGAGCAGCCCTCAACCAAGAACTTATGGGAATCGGTGTATAAATACCCCATATTCCGCTTCCATTGGGTGGAACAACTCTGAGCCATGTCGTCTGCACTGGGTCTCAGCACTGCAGGGTGAGCCTCTAGTTGCCCACAGTGGTAACTTGTTTGAGAACACTCCCTTTATTTCCTGCCTCCCCCTTCCCATGTCACCCTAACCCCAACCCTCACCCCAAACTAACCCCAACTCTTATCCTGACCCTACACCAACCCTTGCCTTAACCTTCACCCTCCCCCTGGGCCTTACCCTAACCCTCACCCTAAGCTAGCTCACTCTCCCCTTCCCCTATTACCTCCCAAATTAGCTACTTGCACTTGAAACCTTGCTTCAGGGTTTGCTTCTAGGGGGACCCAAACTAAGGCTACCTCTGTCCACTGCATTACTGAGCACCTGCTGTGTTCCAGTCACTGCAGAGAGAATAGGAAACAAGACGTACAGGCTCCCTGCCCAGGGCTCCATGAGCACGTGGGAGGACAGGCGATAAGCACATCACATCCTTTTATATGGCCTTAAATACAACGACAAATATACAACCAGTTGATGGCAGGTGGGTAAGAGAAGAGGTCTCCGAGGGTCAGCCTTGTGGAGAGCTGCGGGAAGATCCCGGCAGAGGGCACAGCAGGTGCAGAGGCCGTGAGGCGGGCGTGAGCACGGGAGCGCTCAGGAGCAGACAGCGGGCGGCGTGGCCGCGGTGGCGACCCGGGAGAAAGCAGCGGAGGTGAAACAGGAAGGAACGTGGAGGCTTGCCCAGGGCAGGAGGAGTTTGTAGGTTCAGGGACAACAGGAATCTCCTGCAGGGTTGTGAGGTGGGAGCGGGGAGACTTGCCAAGCACTCTGCCTGCCGTGTGGAGACTGGATGGGGGCGGGAGGTGAGGGTGGCTGGAGAGCCCGGCCGGGCTGGCTCAGTGGTCCAGGTGGGAGACGCTGGGACTTGGAGCAGCCCCGTGTTCTCTACGGGGGAACCTTCCTTTTGACAATCAGCCCCCTTCCTCTCTCTGCCTAGGACTACACCCTGGCCTGTGTGTGCTATTGTCCAGTCCCTTCCCCAGGCTGGAGGTCACCTCTAAACCTAAGGCCAATGCCTGAATCCTTGTCACTTCTGGACATTCCCACAGTGCCAACTGTCCCTGCCCACCCATCTGCCGGGAGCCATTCTTGTTCTCTGTGGTTGGGCATCACCAGGGGCCCCCAGTTCCTGCCTGCCCCACAAGTGAGCAGGTATCTCTCCAGATTGAAGCACCACCCCACCTCCACGCCAGTCTTCCCCACTTGAGGCCCCCAGAACAGCCCTGTGACCCCATGGGCTTGCGCAGCAGCTTTCCCTGAGTTTCTCAGAACACACTACTCACATTATTTTTCACTCAATATCTGTTGAGAAACCGTTGAGAGAGCTGAAGGACGTGGCTTAGCCCTGGTTTACAGATGGGCTGTGCAAACAGAAAGATTTGCACATTTTTCAGGAGCACTGGGTAACAGAGCCCACATTTGCTAGATCCTAAACCAGCATCAATAACAAATGGGCACAGTTAGGGAAGACTCGTATGCCTCACGTGGGAACAAGGCTTTAGGTCTCACTCTCTGCCTCTGCTGGGGAGCAGGAACCTCAGACCCACAGGAATGTCTGTGGGGGGTCAAGGGGAGAGCTTCCTCTTGGTCTCTCAGGGTGGCCATGGTTGCCAGTGTTCTGACCCCACAGATGAGAGAGAAAAGACCCCCTACTCCTTACGAATACCTCAAGGGCAACTACGAACTGTGTTCTGGGTCCAGGGAAGGGGCAAGGACAGGGCTAGCAAAGGAAGGAGAGTGGGGAGCAGAGAGCACGCAGGCTAGTCTTTTCCATCTCTCTGTGCCTCAGCTTCCTCATCTGTAAAATAAGGGAGCACATTAGGGAGTCTGGAGCACAGACTGCTCGTCATCCCCCAATATCTGTTCTCCCCTCCCTCTGATCTGTAGCTGGGCCCACAGCTGCCTGTAATCTACACTCTTCCCAGCATTCCTTGTGGCAATTTTGGACACATGACTAAATTCTGACGGGAACGCTGTGAGCACAAGTATGGTGTGCAGTTCTGGGAAGTGTCCTCAAAGGGAGGACATGCCCTTCTTTGTCCCTTTCTCCTCCCAGCAGCTGGGACTGAACAGCCATCTTGGCCCTTGAAGTGGAAGCTGCCTAAAGAAGACAGCCGAGCAGCAAGAATGAATGATCGCTGCTCCCATGACTGGGAGAAGGCTACCTTCCAGCCCAAGACTCCCACCTCTAGGGTCTTGATTGCTTGAGAGACAAATGAACTTCTATTTTGTTTACAGTATTGTTTTTCTGGTTTGGGTGGTTTCCATCCCTCACAGCTGAACCTAGTCCTGGTCACTACAGACTGGAACCTAGATCTGCCTGTCCCCAAAGCCCAGGCCCACCCACAGTGGGCCACTCCATAAGTCCTGATGAAAGGCTACGGTGGTTGGAGGGGGTGGGTACTGCCCGAGACGTGCGAATGAGCAGCAATAAAGCAGGTGAGCCTGGCTCAGGCAGACCCACTCCAGTGAGTTCCAGCTAGAAGATGCTGGTGGCTGGCTCCTGCAGGGTTTCCAGAACGGGCTGAAGGTTTGTTTTTTGAGAAGGACAGGAAAAGAGCTTGAAGAATGGGAAGACTAAGGCACAGAACTGACTGGAAATTACTTGCTGGCTGGCTTCAATCCAACCCAGCATCTGGGAAAGTGGGGAGTGAATTCTCAGCCGGCCTACAAACAAAAGAACATGGTGATGAGGAGGCTCTGACGTGCCACCCTCATCCTCACAGTGGCTGTGACTGTTTCTTTGTACCCATCATGCAGAAAGGAACCACAGGGCTCCCCCTTCTGCCACCTGGGAAGACACAGCCCACCATGTTGCCACAGCCCAGCATCCATTCACCCTTTTCAGTGTGAACAGCACCCAGTTTTCCTCTGGGAATCCCCACCTCCCCCCACCCCCTTTCAATCCATGGGCTTCATATGGAGCTGACTCTACCCCAGGGTCCAGGGTAAGACTCAGTGAGACTCAAGGAGACTTGCTGAGTCTGTTGAGATGACAGCTGACTTTCTTTTCCCCTGAATTTGAACCTGGGAGGGTACAGCCCTTTTGCTACCACATGGAGCCTCAGGATGAAGCTAACGTGTAAATGAGAAATGCCGACAGACAGAGAGGCCTCCTGGTTCTGGACAGCTCCAAGCCTGAAGCTCATCAGCCCCGGACATGTGTATATCAACAAACTTCTCCCCCCATCACCACACAGAGCTCTTCCTGTGCATGTTCCAGTCTCTAACTGGAATGTCATTTCTTCTCCAGCTGCAAAACCCACCTCCAGCATCTTAAGGCAAATGTAAACCACTCTCGGCCCCTGTCCAGATGAGCACAGATCACACTAAATGTGAGCCATTTCCAAGTTGGCTCCACCACCCTTGTAGGAGCTCCTCAAGGGCAGGACCTGCATCTCCTTTAACTCTGTATCCAGTGCCCAGCATCCAGCAGGCACTCACTAAATGCTGGTTGAATAAATAAATGAATGGAGAGAAACAAGCTAATCATTCATCAAGTTTATGGATGACATGAAATTGGGCGCAGTTTCTAGCCAGAGGTTAGAATCATAAAGCAGATTGGCTTTCACAAATGAGACTACGGCAAGACAGAATCGGAATTGGATGACGTTCATTAAGCAACTAGTTTGAGGAAGTCGTCGCCGGGAGTATGTGAAAGCTGGGGATGTAATGGTTTCTGTGCATGTTCCAAGACAAGCTGTGGTGGCAGGCTGGACATGGAGCCAAAGCAGTTGTCCATTGAGGGCTGGGCTTAAAATGGGGTTGAGGTCCATTCACAGGCTTATGACAAGCAATACCCCAGCAAACTCCTCTGTCTCCAGGATGCCACTTCTAGCTCCGTATTTTGGAACACACAGAAGATGCAGGGGAAGCAAGAAAAAAAGCATTTAAAATAGTGAAAGGGAGGACAAATTAGATTTCTGAAGTCAAGTTAAAGAAACTGAGGTTGCTGCAACTGGAAAGAAAAAGAGAAAAAAAAATCTCCCCAAGTGGGGCTTTAATGAGGGGGTGCTATGCCACAGAGTGGGGAGCATCCCTCCTTCCTCCTGGAGGGGCCCCAAACTGCTGCAACTGGAAAGAAAAAGAGAAAAAAAAATCTCCCCAAGTGGGGCTTTAATGAGGGGTGCTATGCCACAGAGTGGGGAGCATCCCTCCTTCCTCCTGGAGGGGCCCCAAGCCCCAGATGGGCAGGGAGGCGCTAGCAGCCCGCCCTGCCCCCACTGCAGCCTCCCGAGCTGCCGCCACCCCTGCTGTTTACGCTTTTATCGTTTGCAATGAAAGACGATGATGTGTGTGCACTGTATTGATTGTGCCTCTTAGATTTTTATGTCATTGTGGAAAGCAGCAATTATGCTCGCCTGCTCTGGAGGGAGCGAACGGCCCCGGGGGAGGATGACGCAGGGCAAGGAAGGCTCAGAAGGCAGCCCAAGTGGTCCCACTCAGGAGCTGGGGGTGGAAGGCAGGTGGGACAGGGGCTGGTTGAGCCTGAGAAAAGGCAGGATGGATGCACCCTCTACCCTAGGCTATAGACATTTATTCAGTGCCTGTGGTGTACCAGGTACCCAATCATTGTCCCACCCCCCTCTGAAAGCCCTCTAGTGGCTTCCCTTTTGCATTTATTTTTCAAAAATTTATTTTAATCGACACATTGTGATTGTACATGATGATGGAGTACAATCTGATGTTTTGTTATGTGTACATATTGTGTAATGATCAGGTCAGAGTAGTTAATGTAACCATCATTTCACCCTTTTGCATTTAGAATAATGCAAAACATGTGTCACTCTGCTCACTAAACTGAAGTCATTTGACCTCTCCCACTTCTCTGGCCTCCCCTGCATCCTCTCTTCTCCTCACTTACTGCCCTCCAGCCTCCTGGCCTTCTTCCCGGCCTGCTCACTCGCCACACTTGGCCCTGCCTCAAGGCCCTTGCTATAGCCTTGGCTATTCCCTCTGCCTGGAATGCTGTTCCCCACCCTCTGTGCCTGTCCTCCTCTTCACTCTCAGGTCTCAGCTCAAGTATCACCTCCTCACAGAGTCCTATCGCAATGACCCCATGCCGTGTCTGCACCAGTCTGTCTCTATCACATCACCGTCTTTTCTTTCCTCCGTAGGACTTTTTACTCTCAGATATATTCTTATCTATTTATGGGTTCATTGTCTGTCTCTCTCACCAAAATGTAAATGCAAAAAAATCGGGACCTTGTCTCCTGGCACGTGACATGAGTGGAATGAATATTGATAAATATCATTAGCTCCAGTTAACAGTAAAGGAAACTGAGGCTTAGGCAGTATATTAATTAGGACTGTTTGTGACAGAATGCCTCATTAATACCCAGAGATTGCTGATTGCTGACACTGGTTCAGTTGCTCAGTGATATCCTCACAGGCCAAGGAACTTTCCACCTTTCTGCCCTGCTTTCTCAGGACATTCCTCTTAGCTTGCCCTCATCGTCACAAAGCAGCTGCTGCTGCTCCTAACATTTGGCATTCAAAGTAGGAAGGAGAGGAGAAGACCAAATTCTGATCTAGCCGTGTGTCCCCTTTTCACTGGGCCTTTTCTTTTCCTAGAACACCCCTCACCAAGATTGTGCTTCCAGCTCATTTGCCAGATCTGTGGTGCTCACTGCAGGGGAGACTGGGACACTGAGCTCTCCAAGCTCCATAGTGGAGGAAAGCAAAGGAGAAGTGGGTTGGACGGGAGTGTTGACTGAGCCAGCGTCAGTGACAACCACAGAGAGGTGAGGCGACTTGCTAAAAACCACAACTAGAAACAGCAGAACTGGGATTCGAGCCCACGTCTGTCTGACACAGGGTCACACCCTAGTTGTCACACTTTCGTGCTTCCCTCCTGGCACCTGGGTCAGAGAGAGAAGGCACCTCTTGGGCCTCAGATACCAAAAGGTGCATCAGGTCTTGAGCCAGCTGTGTGTGGCTGTGTCTAAGCTGGCCTTTCTCGATCATCTCACACCATCCCTCTCCCTCCTACAGCACAGCCCAGTGCTCCGGCCACAACAGTCCACTCAGGACTCCTGATCTTTCTCCTCCTCTGTCCCTCTGCACTTGTTCTCTTTGCACAGAGCCCCTGCAAATCCTGGGCCACTCTGCTCATCTTCAAAGACCAGCTCAAATGTCACCTCCTCTAACTCTTCCTCTTTCTCACTCAGTCATTTGGTACCCACAGTGTGCCAGGACAGTTCCAGGTGCTAGCACCTGCCCATATATAGCTGACACTCTAGAGGGGGAGACAGACAATAAACATATAAACAAAATAAATAAATAAGACCATTTTATAGAGGGATCAGTGTTGTGATGAAAATAAAACAGAGTAATGTGTTAAAAAGCAACTGGGAGGCCATAGTAGGCAGAATAATGGCCCCCAAACCTACTCCTTTGAACCTGTGAATATGTTAGGTTACATGGCAAAAGGGAATTAAAGTTGAAGATGGAATTAAGGTTGTGTATAATAAAGACTTTGGCTGGCCTTTGTCCCATGTTCCTGAGGGGTAACCTCCAAATCCTTGGAATTTCCCAAGTGATAGGAGTATTCATGGTGGGTCCCTCAGACCACGCCTGATAGTTTATGCTAATGAGATGACTCAGGATGGGGGCAGGACATGCTAGAAAGGCCAGCCATGTGATTAGAGGGTTGGACCTTTGAGCTACGTGATATTAGCCCAACCTCCATGGAGGAGAGGGAGGACAGAGATGGAGTTCAAACATGTGGGCAATGTTTCAGTCCATCCAATCAATCATGCCTACTTAAGGAAACCCCAATAAAAACTCTTGACACTGAAGCTCAAGTGAGCTTCCCTGACTGGCAGTACTCTGTATTGTCACACATGGATGTGCCAGGAGGGTAATGCATCTGGACTCCACAGGGATAGGACAATGGAAGCTGCATGTTGGGGACCCTCCCAGACCTCACCCTATGTGCCTCTCCTTTTGGCCAGTTCTGATTTGTGTCCTTTTGTAATCATGCGTAGCACTTTCCTGAGTCCTATGAGTCATTCTAACAAATTATCAAACCTGGAGGGTTAGTGAAAACACTTGAATTTGTAGCCAGCTGGTCAGAAGTGAGGGCAGCCTGGGGAACCCTGAACTTGTGACTGGTGTCTGAAGGGAGGACAATCTTGTGGAGGACTGTGCCCTTAACCTGTGACGTCTGGCCTAATTCCAGGTAGGTAGTGTCAGAAGTCATTAGAGTCTTGGAAGGAGAGGAGTTGGGGAGATTATCCTGAATTATCTAATGGGCCCAGTATAATCACAAGGGTCTTTAGAAATGGAAGAGGGAGGCAGAAGGGAGAGAACCAGAGAGCAGTGTGACAGGGATTCAGCCCAGCATTGCTGGCTTCAAAGGTGGAGGAAGGGGCTAGAAGGTGGAGGAATGTGAGCAGCCTCCAGCAGCTGGAAAAGCCAAGGACACAGATTCTCCCCTAGAGTTTCCAGAAGGGACGCGGTCCTGCTGACACCTTGATTTTAGCCCAGGAAGACCCAGTTTGGACTTCTGACCTCCAGAACTGTAAGATAATAAATGTGTGTTGTTTTAAACATGTAAGTTTGTAATTTGTTACAGCAGCAATGGGAAACTAATACAGGGGTGTTATTTTGTGCAGGGGGGGATAGGGGGGAGATCAGGCAAGGACTCTCTGAGAAGCTGACAATTAAGGTGAAATCTGAAACTTTTTTTTTTTTTTCCTTTTTGTCTTTTTTCGTGTCCGGCAATGGATCGCAACCCTCACTGTCACGCCCGTACCGGACCGGGACCGGCAACGGAATCGCAACCCTCGGTGCTGCGCCCGCACCTCGCTCAGCCAGTGAGCGGCCAGTCTGTACGTGGGATCCGAACCCTCGGCGGGAGCGCCGCCACACTCACAAGCGGCGCACTGTAGCAGTGCGCCACCGGGCCGGCCCCAAATCTGAAACTTTTTACATCCTTTTTTTGTCACGTTGTTACTGGTTTTGTTTGTAAGACTCTCAGATGTAACCCTTACCTGATTCAGCTTTGTATACCCACTACTTACTGGTGACCCAGCAGGAACTAAGTCCACAGTAATTTTTTTCCTCAAAACATTTTTGTTTTGTTTTGCTTATGTCTAAAATACAGTAAAATTGTCTTTTTGTGTGTATGTGTTTGGTCTATGAATTTTCACACACAACAATCAGGATACAGAACAGTTCCATCACCCCAGTAAAAAACTCCCATACTATCCCATAATAGTCACACACTCCCACAGCCCTACAACCACTGACCTATTTTCCATCACTATAGCATTTATTTATTTATTTTTGAGATTGTCACATAAATGAAATCACAGCGTACATAACCTTTTGAGTTGCTACTTTCACTGAGCATACGTAATGCCTTTGAAATTCATTCAAGTTGTTGCATGTATCTACAGTTTGTTCTTTTTAGCATTCCATTCCTATTGAATAGGTATACCACAGTTTATTCATTCATCCATTGAAGGACATTTGTATTGTTCCAGTTATTGGCAATTGCCAATATAGCTGCTATAAACATTTGTTACCAGTTTTCGTGGGAAGGTAATTTTCCATTTCTCTAGAGTGAATACCCAGGAATGGGATTGCTGGGTCATACAGTAAGAACATGCTTACGTTATAAGAAACTGACAAACTGTTTCCACTAGCAACGTATGAGCATTCCAGTTTCCCTGCATCCTCGTCAGCACTTGGTGTTGTTGATATTATAAATTTTATCCATTCTAGTAGGTATGCAGTTGTAACTTACTGCCCTCATGGCTAGTGGTGTTGGACATCTTTTCGTGTGCTTATTGGCCATATATCCTCTCTGCTGAAGTATCTGTCCAAATCTTTTGCCCAGTTTGTAATTGGGTTCTTTGTTTTCTTACTGTTGTGTTTTTAGAGTTCTTTATATACTCTGGATACAAATTTTTTGCTGAAAATGTGGTCTGAAAATATTTTCTCCAAGTCTGTAGCTTGTCTTTTCACTCTCTGAACAGTCTCCTTCTCAGAGCAGAAGTTTTTTTTTTTTTTGTCTTTTACGTGACCGTTAAGGGGATCACAACCCTTGGTGTGGTGTCGCCCGCACCACGCTCAGCCAGTGAGCACACTGGCCAGTCCTATATAGGATCCGAACCCGTGGCAGGAGCGTCGCTGCACTCCCAGCCCCACACTCTCCCGTGTGCTCCACGGGGCCAGCCCCAGAGCAGAAGTTTTAATTTTGATGAAGCCCAACTTATCCTCTTATGAGTTGTGTTTTTAATGTCATGTCTAAGAATGTTTTTTTCCAGAGCAGAAGTTTTAATTTTGATGAAGCCCAACTTATCCTCTTATGAATTGTGTTTTTTATGTCATGTCTGAGAACTCTTTGTCTATTCCTAGATCATAAAGACTTTCTCCCATGTTTTCTCCCAGAAGTTTTATCTGTAATCTCCTTAGAGTTAATTTTTATACAAAATGTAAGGTTTAAGTCAAGATTTTTTTGCCTATGAGTGTATTATATTTTAATGTATCTATTTTGTTTTTTACTATATCTCTCTGAATAGTTTTTTTAAGAGATTGCTCTAGGAATTACAATAGCCATACTCAAGTTTACTCAGTCTACATAGAGTTAATATTTTACCACTTTAGATGAAGTATTTTACCTACCATTGGTATACTTACCAATATATAGGTCCCTTTATTTTCCTCCTTTTCTATTTGTCTTCTACATTACATCTACATCCATTGAAAACCCTATCAGACAATAGAGCTTTTATTTGTTTATTTATTTATTTTTTAAAAGGATGAC
>NW_007729518.1:121867-122521 GCF_000696425.1 Galeopterus variegatus | reverse complement strand
TAAGGGGATCTTAACCCTTGACTTGGTGTTGTCAGCACCACGCTCTCCCAAGTGAGCAACCCGCCATCCCTATATAGGGATCTGAACCCGGGGCCTCGGTGTTATCAGCACCGCACTCTCCCAAGTGAGCCACGGACCAGCCCTGAGCTTTTTTTTTTCTTTTAATTTCAACCATCAGACATACTATAAAGAGCTTAACAGGAGAAAAATAGTCTATCATATTTATACAAATATTTAACATTTCTGCTGCTCTTCAGAGCAGAAATAACATTTCTGTTGCTATTTCAACTTCCTTCTACTATCATCTCTGTCTAAAGAACTTCTTTTAGAAATCTTTTAGTGCAGGTCACCCAGCAACAAATCCTCTTAGTGTTCCTTCATCTAAAAATTTCTTTATTTTACCTTCATCCCTGAAAGATATTTCCTCTAAAAAGTTCTGAGATGACAGTTCTTTTCTTTCAGCACTTTAAAAATGTTCTACTTCCTCCTAACCTTCATCATTTCTGATGAGAAATCCACAGTCATTTTAATTATTGTTCTCCTGTAGGAAATGTGTCATTTTTCTCTGGTTGCATTCAAGAATTTTTCTTTGTCTTTAGTTTTAAAAAGTTTGATTATGATGTGCCTGGGCATAGATGTCTTTGTGTTTATCTT
>NW_007729518.1:120299-121302 GCF_000696425.1 Galeopterus variegatus | reverse complement strand
TTTTTTTTTTTCTGTATTATTCAAATTGGATGACTTCTAATGGTCTATCTTCGAGTTCACAGACTATTTCTTCTATCAGCTCCATTCTGCTATTGAGCCCATCCACTGAGTTTTAAATTTGTTATTGTATTTTTCAGTTTTAAATTTCCATTTGGTTCTTCTTGCTACCTTCTGTTTTTCGGCTGAGGCTTTATGTCTTTCCATTCATTTCAAGAGTGTTTGCCCTTACATATCAGACTATTTTCATAACACCTGCTATAAAGTTGTTGTTTGATATCTCAGCAAAGTCAACTTAGCATTGATACCTTTTCCCAAGCGAGTTGAGATTTTCCTGGTTCTTCCTACCTGGAGTAATTTGGTACCTTTCTACTAGCAGGCAAATGACCCAGTTGAGTTTAGGTTGCAAGTTCCCACCAGCCTCCTGTGGGTTGTGGTTCTAATGTCAGTTCAATTTTCAAAGCTTTCTCAGTGCTCTCTGGATATGTCCCATATGTGCACCACCCCATGGGCAATCTGAGATGTGGGCAGTGGACTGTTCCATAGTTCAGTTCTCAGGTTAAATATGTGCCTTGGGTTAAATGTCCCCCCAAAACTTAATCCCCACTGTAACTGTTGAGGGTGGGAAATTCTAATATGATAATTGAAAGGTGGGGTCTTGAAGAGGTGATTAGATTGTAGGACTGTGCGGTAATGGGTCTAAAATGGTGGTCAGGGGCGTGGTTCTTAGGGCTTTAAAAGGAAAGTGCACAAGGAGCAGGCTCTCTGCTCTCTCTGCTCTACCATTTTTTACAATGTGATACCCTGCATCACTACTGCCACCATCAAGACCCTCCCCAGATATGTTCCCTGCACTGTGGACTTCCCAACATCCGAAACTGTAAGCAATAAATTTTGTTTTCTTTATAAATCACCCAGTTTCAAGTATTTATGCTATAAGCAACGGAAATGGACTAAAACCATATACTAATTAGGGTTGGATCGTATATAGATCGTGAACAGATTG
>NW_007729518.1:116129-120197 GCF_000696425.1 Galeopterus variegatus | reverse complement strand
TTCTTAGGGCTTTAAAAGGAAAGTGCACGAGGAGCAGTCTCTCTGCTCTCTCTGCTCTACCATTTTTTACAATGTGATACCCTGCATCACTACTGCCACCATCAAGACCCTCCCCAGATACGTTCCCTGCACTGTGGACTTCCCAACCTCCGAAACTGTAAGCAATAAATTTTGTTTTCTTTATAAATCACCCAGTTTCAGGTATTTATGCTATAAGCAACAGAAATGGACTAAAACCATATACTAATTAGGGTTGGATCGTATATAGATCGTGAACAGATTGGGGACAAGCCCAGGATTTCATAAACAACTTTAGGGGATAGCTTTTCCCAGCTCCTCTCATTCTGATCTCCCCTGTCCTTTCCAGTTCACTGATGTTTTCCTTTCCAGCAGAGATAGTGAAGCAGCAGATATTTGTCCTATCTTCATGGACCATGGCTCCTACAATTGGAAAGGAAGGGATCCTCTCTCAGAATTTTAGGTTCCTGCCAGCTTTTGCTGCTGCCACCACATGAGTGCCTGTGGCTGTGGCATGAGAGAATGGCGAAAGGGGGAAGGAAAAAAAAAGAAAAGTAGGAGACACTATCTTCATGGACCATGGCTCCTACAATTGGAAAGGAAGGGATCCTCTCTCAGAATTTTAGATTCCTGCCAGCTTTTGCTGCTGCCGCCACATGAGTGCCTGTGGCTGTGGCATGAGAGAAGGGGAAAGGCGGAAGGAAAAAAAAAGTAGGAGACTTCTGCATTCCCTCTGAGCTATAGGAGACCCTCTTCTTGGTCCTCAATCCAGAGTCAGAGAGCTTTTCCTGGAGCTCTCTCTATGAATGCTAATACCCACTTCAAGGTTTTGGGCTGCATTGAATTCAGCCCAAGGGATACTGAAGGGGAGAAAAATAGTAAACTCACCACTGATTTGGTGTTACTTAGCTATATGGTCTTTTCGGAGACTTCAAATAGCTATTCCATGCATTCTGTCTAGATTTCAAGCTGCATCCACTGGGAGAGACAGGGTGGAGTGTATTTATTTCATCTCACCTGAAACTAGATCCTCCCCAGTAGTTTTGTAATGAACATGACGCACATGCGCACACACATGGTGCCAAAGCCACCACGTAGTGGACACCTCTTATGTCAGGCATGTGAACAGAGTTTTGTGCTCACAGACGTATGCTCAGGCAGCCCAGGGTTTAAACCCACCTATCTTCTTTCTAGCTGTATAATGCCAGGCAAGAATATAAATTTACATGATCCTCAATTTCCTTGCCTGTAAAATAGGGAAAATTGGAGTGTGGTGAGGATAAGATTCTATAATGTCTATAAAGCTCTTTATCTTGTGACCCAGCACATAGTAAATGCTCAAGAAATAAATGGCTACTTTTGGTGTATTACTATTACCACCCATTTTGTTGCAGGCAGAGTCCTGGGGTTGCAAGCTACAGAGGTGGACTCTGCCCATATTAAGCAAAAAGGGAAGGTATATCTGGGGTTCCCAGAATCTATGGGAGGCTGGGGGACCAGGTCTAGGAATAGCAGGGACCGAAAGCTGATTTGAGGTTCTCAGGTGAGTTCACTCCTGGCCCCACAGCATGGGACAAGCTGTCCTCAGTCTTCCACCAAGTGAGATAGGCACCACGTCTGCCCTTCCTTGAAGACCATTTTCAATAGGGACCCCCCCCAAAAAACCTCTTTCCTCTTACTAGTTATAAGACCATAGGCAATTAATCTAACCCTCTCTGCACCTCTGTTTTCACACCTGTAAATTAAGGCATATAATAGTATGAGCTGAAGATTTTATTCAATAATTTCAGAAAAAAACTGTAACTCAGGATTGGACACAAGTGCTCGATTATAAAATATTATTATTATTACATGCAGCTCCTTGTTCAACCCTCACAACCACCCCCGGGTGTTACTGATCTCACTGCCCAGGTGGAGAAACTTATAGGGGTGCAGCGATTTGGCCAAGTACACACAGCGGCCTCAGACCTAAACATAGATGGGACTGCCTTTAAAGCTGGTTTGATTCCCAGCAACCTTGTTATTAATGTGGGGGGTGGTCAGAGTGCCACCAACGTTGAGGCAGGCATGTAGTGTGTGCAGCTGATGGGAATGGATGTTAGCCACACAGGGGCAGCGTTGGGGAAGAGGATCTTATAAAGTGGAGGATGGGGGAGCCCCTCCGCCTGAGATTCTGCCTATGTTGGAAGCAAGTTGCTGCATACAGAGTGGGCTCACTTGTGTGTGCAAAGTGTGTCTGCCCTCAGCACACATGTGAACTATGTGTTTTTCTCATGAAAAGCATAAGTTATTTGGATGAGGCTGTCCAGATGAGAAATCTGTTTTGAGAACCTACCCGCCTGAGGGCTGGGGAATAAGGTAGGAACTCCACAGGGTCTGTGGGCTGTGGGGTTTGGCAGGAGGAGCCCTAAGCTGACTGGGCACGCTGGTCCCATCTGGAGGGCACAGCAGGGGCAGGGTGGGGGCCGGGGCTGTGCTGCCAGCAGGACAAGAAGGCTGGGGCAAGGGAAACAGAGGGTTCCAGTGGGATACGTCGTAGGGCAGGAGCAGGTAGTGCTCCAGATGGCATTCATTTTCTTTCCATTTTTTTCTTTTTCTTTTTTTTTCCACTTAAGAAAAAGCTGTAACGAGACAGACTATGGAACAGCAAGATTGATTGTGTCATTCTGGCCTTTGAGGGAAGAAAGGGGAAAAAAATCAAATTATCGGACAGGGTCCTTTTAAGGAACTGCTGCTTTAATTTATTTTCTCATATTTTGTCAATAGCTGTTGTTTTTTTCTTAAACAAGTGCTGCACTTTATAAATGGATTTTGCTTGGGCAAAACAAACACAGTCATTTCATACTTTTCCTCCCTTTGAAAACTTACTTAAAATGTGGTGAGTGGCTAAGATGGAGCCACAGGGCCTGACCACCCCTCAGAAGGGTGACTGGTGGCTTCAGAAAGACCCCCAGCCTCAGGTGGGTAGGGTGGGAAGGGAGATGGGCACAGCAGCAGACTTGTGGCGGATGATCACCTCCCGGCCATGCAGCCTGTGGAAGCTCCAAACTCACTTGGGGGACATTTAAAACACAGATTGCCCCACCCGTCCCCGAAGAGCCTGATTCAGTTGGCCTGGAGTGGGTCCTGGACTCTGACTTTTTAACGCTCAGGTGACTGAATAACGAAGCAAACAGCAGGCTCAAGCTCCTCAGCCTGGCCTTCCTGCCACCCCTGGGCAACCTCCGTGTCCTCATGCCCACCTCACCCCGAGTGCCCTGGACTCCTTTCGGGACCCCAGCCTCTGTGCTCCTCCTTCCTTGGCCTGCAATTTGGACTCACCTTTTCAAATGACTGAATCCCAGTCAGCCTCGGAAACGGGCCGTCGTCACCACTCATTCATTCATTCATTCGGGTGTTTACTGAACATGCGTTTACTCAACACCTTTATGGCAGGCGCTGAGCCCGGCATCACAGTGAGTAATATAGCCCTTCCCTCCAGAACCGCGCACAGCAGCTGCGCCACAGACTTCCCGGGCCTCTGCTGTGCCACACGCAGAGCAGGCGTCTCAAACTCAAATGTCCCCAGGGCCAGGCAGGCCCGTGGGTGAGTGGAGAGGCAGGCCGCGGCTGAGGGGGCATGCGGGCCTCTTCTCAGTGCGGCTGCGGCCCAATTTCGCCTGTGGAAGGCCGCCCAGGGCCGACGGTTCTTCGGGAGAGCCAGCAATCCGGGTGGTCCTATGAGAGCCCCCGGCTGTTAAATGTCACTCTGATTTGCTTTAAATCCACCCTCCCCGGGGGCCACACAAAACCAGCCCGCCTGGCGCCCTCTGCTGCTGGGTCCCCGCGTCTCCGACCACTTGATCCCAAGGGCGGAGCGCGGAGCGCGTCCCTGCGGGGCCTGTGCAGCCCGGGGGCGGCGGCTAGAACGGCTGCCGGGTGACGCCCTCCCAGATGGCCTGCCCTGGACCTGGGCTCCGGCTCGGCTCACACACCTCCCCGGGACATGCCAACCCCCGCGCCCCGGAGCCGGCGAGCGCGGCCCGCGGCCCCGAGTCCCCGCTGCGACCC
>NW_007729518.1:97785-115129 GCF_000696425.1 Galeopterus variegatus | reverse complement strand
GTCCCCGCTGCGACCCCGCGGGCGGGCGCCCAGGACGCGGCCGGGGCGGCGGATCTTCCTGCGCGCAGGCGCCTCCCCGGACGCCGCCTCCCCGCTCGCGCTGCGGACTTTAATACACTGCGCGGAGGGGGCGGGGGCGCAGGCGAGAGGCGGGGGGCGCTGCAGAGCCTGGAGGCTGCGATGGCGAAGCTGACGAGCAGTCGGCCAAGGGAAGACGGGCTGGCGGGCGGGCCCCCTCCGCGGGCTGCAGGGGTGGGCCGGGGACCCGATGCCACCAGCCGAGGGGGAAGCTGCGAAGCCGGGAGCAGAGCTGCATTGCAGCTTCCATCGGTGTAAAACGGGTGCCTACCCAGTCTTGCTGCTACTTAAACCGAGAGGAAGCCCCGTGCCCGGAGCCTCACCCCCTTTGCACATCCGGTTCATGGCCCCAGACCCCTTGCAGTAGGAGCCTTGCCCACACACGCTTGGCATCCGGGACCTTCAGATTCATTCCACCTCCTGGTCTGTGACCTACGGAGCGAGTAGGGGCTGAGTGGAGGGGCCCTGGCAGCTGGGAGCGCCCTAGAGAGAGGGGGAGAGTCTGCCCCCTCCCAACTGGGAAGGGTGGGAAAGCTAGCCTGGCCCTGGGTGGTCTGGGAATCCCAGGCAGGGTGAGTGTCTCACTTCTGAGGGGAGCAGTGAAGGCCACAGAGACGCCCACCCATCTGGTCCCCACCCAGCAAGACAAACCCTCCTAACTCCTTTGCGGGGGTGGGGGAAGGGACTGGACAGACAGGCTTGGTCCGTTCAGATGAGTCTCCGTGGGTCCCAGCAAGGAGAATGTTTGTCTTGAAGTGAGATGGTCACCACCGCATTGTCTCTGGAGCTTGACAGGGGACATCAGTGATCAGGAGAGGGCACATGGCAGGGTGGACCCTGAACCAGGCAGGACTGGGTACCTCTGCGGGAGCCGGTGTGAAGGCCAGAGACCTCCAGGAATGAGGGCTCAGTGGATGCCTGGGCCCCCCACTCACCGCCTTGACCCTTCATGGGCCCCTCCCCCACCTAAGGGGAACTCTTGCACCTTAAGTGCAATTTCTAGGGAGAAAAAGAGGGACCCAAAAGTTGCTGAATTTACGATACCAGGAGCTGAAGACAGAAATTAAGTTTAGTTTTAGAAAATCTGAGTACCGTTTTTTGCACACCTGAGTTTGTAACCCTGGAGACTCTGCCCCTGGCTGGGCACAGAATTCTCAGTAGGCATTTGGTGTCCAGGCAGGGACTCTGCTTAATGTCTGCTCTGTGCTGAGCTCTGTCTTGTAGCTAGGGATGCAGCAGTGAGCATGACAGATGGGGTCCCTGCTCTTGGGTGCTGATATTCAAGGAGGAACAGACCCCTATGCAAAAGTTCCAAGTAACTGCAGGAGTTAATTGCAGATGGTGGCAAGTGCTCGTGAGAACAGCAAGCACAGGATCCTGGGACAGTACTTCAGGGCTGCTTTGGAGGGGAACCAGGAAGGCCCCTATGCAAAAGTTCCAAGTAACTGCAGGAGTTAATTGCAGATGGTGGCAAGTGCTCGTGACAACAGCAAGCACAGGATCCTGGGACAGTACTTCAGGGCTGCTTTGGAGGGGAACCAGGAAGGCCTCTGAGTAGGACCTAGTCCCAAATGAGAAGACATTCCAGGGACGGGGAGGACAGGTACAAAGTGCCTGAGGTGGGTTAGGCTTACTAACAGCTTAGTAAGGAGGGGCCCGGTGGGCACACGCTCACTGTTCAGCCACCCAGTGGAGAGCCTGCTTCTCTCAACCAATAGTTCCAACAAAGGTGCAAGAACGTAGTCTTGACGGCCCACCCTGGATCACCTGCCCACACCCGAAGCCTGAGCTACTGGGACACGCAGGTTTCACGAATGAGAATCACGAAGAGGAAAGATGTGGATCAGGCAGAAACTGCAGATACCCACCTTGTTTGGGGTAAGGACACGAAGGCTCAGAGAGGGGTCTTGCCCAGGAATCCCAGCACTGATTCTTGCTCCCAACTCTGCTGTCTCCTTGCCCAGTGCCTCCCCCATGCCTCTCTCTGTCCCAGCCTCCTCCAGGCTTCTCCTGTGGCCATCGGGTCACCCTGAGGTCCCCTGACTGCCTTCTTCCTTTCTCTTTATCACTGCCTCTCTTCACAGCTCTCGCCTGCCCCTGTCAGCACCACTCAGCAGACAGGGATCCTCGGGGCACAAGAAGATGGATGGCTCTGCCCACCACTCACTCGACCCTCTCTATTGCCTGCAACCTGTGCACAGCGAGATGGATGGTCCTGAGGAGGGAGAGACGGGAGGGCACGTCCAGGTACGTGCCAGCATCTGCCCGTGTGGCCCAGGGAGGGGGAAGGCGGAGCCACCCTGTGTGGCTGCCTCCGTGACCCCCATGGGAGGGTGCAGCCACTGTCCCAAATTAAGCTGTGGACTGAGGGTATGAATATTCAGGCCACTCACCCAGGTGTGCCAAAACCACAACCTTATTTTTCTACTATCTATAGTCTTCTTTATTTCAAACCTCCATTTTCTGCCCAGCAGCAGAAAATAACTCTTGATCAGTTCAACGCTTATGATTTAAACTCAGTTGATTCAGGGCCTCCCTCCCCCATTTTTGTCCCCGGATTCCAGCAGATATGGGTGGTGTCAGAACATCAGGGGAGGTGGCAGATGGGTCATTGGCCCATGTCATCCCCAAGACATACATTGGGACATCTGGTTCTTGGCTGTCATCTCCCTTCCGTGTTGGCAGCCGATGAGGTGTCTGTGTCCCCATCTGGTCTCTGCTTGTAAGGGCCAAGGAAGTTTTGGTCGTGGCCTCCCTATGTCACAACTGGGAGGTCCCTCCAGGTTCTCCTTGGGGACTTGGCTGCTCCCCCAGGGCCCTGGGGCTGGGCTGGCTCAGGCCTCACTGCTGGGCTACTTCTCACCTGCCTATCTACTGTCTCTATATCTCGTCAAAGCACAGGGCATCTGGGGACCTTGCCCAACCCAGGAAACATGGTTCAGGTGTTCTCCCCTCCCCCCACCCCAGTCAGACCCTGAGCTCCATCGGGGGACTGATCCTTCCCCAGCCCCACCATGGGGGTACAGCCTGAAGTGAACAGGGCACTCTCCGCCCAGCACAGGGAGCTCCAGCAGGGCCAGTGTGCTTGTTTCGTTCCTTACCTTCCTCTTTCCTGGCTAATTTTTAATCTCATCTATCTGTGGTGAGGGAAGAACAATGGCAGACAGCACTCCAGAGTCACAGTTTATGACAGGACCTGGGCTTTGGAAGCTCCCAAGCTAAGATATCACTTCTTTTTCTCCGTGCGCCCCTCCAGGCCAGGGTCTAGCTGCTGTAGGAGGTGGGAGTGTGACAGAGCAGAGGGGATGACAGGCACTGACAGCCCACACTGGGGAGGACTTCACAGTGTCACCCCGCCTCGGGCTGGCTGGGGGAACACCACAGCCCTGGGGAGATAAGGCCACACTCTGGGCTGAACTGAAAGGGATGGACCGCCACGTGGGGATGGGGGCTGCAGAGGTGGGTCTCTCCCTCTGGGGCAGGGCGATGAAGCATCAAGATGCCTGGTTGGGGAGCTCCTGGCAGAGACCAGGATAAGCTGCCCTGCCACCCAAAAGCTAGTGGATGTGGAAAACATGGAATCAGGAGCCCTAGCCCAGCAGTTGGTGAACAGACCCTGGGGCAGAGGAGACAGCTAGTGGGGCCTGCCCCACTTGGGTTCTCTGTGTTTATGTCCCTTGTTGCTTTCCCTGGTCATTAAGGGAAACTTTGTTAAGACCCAGCAGTAACAAAGCTGTGTCCGGGAGCCCAAGAAAAAGGTTGTTCACCTCGGAGCCTGGATGTAAAAAGGGGCAGTGTTTGTCATAGACCCCAGAGGGGAAGGTGGCAGGAATCAGAGGAGAGCCCTCCAGCAAGAGAGTGAAGCTCGGGAAGCAGTGCTCCAGTGTACAGGGCTCCCAGCACCAGGAAGGACTTGCAGGCTCTGGATGACCAGCTTATCTGTCTGGTCAGTCAGGAAAGTGTCCCCACCCCTGGCAGTCTCACAGATTCTGAGACCCTCAGCAGTACCGATGCCATCAGTCAAGTATCTTTTGGTTCCAAGTGACCAGAGCTCCCTTGTGACTCTTAATCGCAAGAGGAGATATGCTGGCTCACAACTGAAAGTCAAGATAAGGCCGGGCTGGCCACTCAGAGCCTTCCTGGGCTTTGCAGGTACTACTGGGAAGGAGCGTCCAACTGCCAAGGTCAGCTCAGGATGTGGCCTGAAGCTTCCCACATGGCAGGGTCTGACTGAGACAAGCCAGCCCTGAAGAGAGTAGAGCTGGAGTGGACAGAGAGGCCAGCCTCTCTCCTGGGTAAACCCTGAGGGTCCTGGAGCCCAGAGGTGCACCAAGCTCTGCCACCAGCGTGTGAAGTTGCCTCCAAAGCAACTCCTCCCACTAGGGGGACTAGGAGCCAAACGTCAGATAGTAGCAAGTGCTGGTAAGAAATGCGAAGTCAGGTCCTCGTGCGCTGTGGTGGGAGCACACGGTGATGTGGCCGCTGTGGAAAACAATTTCGCAGTTCCTCAAACACAGGGTTTCAGTGACCAGCAAGTCCTCTCCTAGGTGCGGACCCAAGAGAAGTGAAAACGTCCGTCTGTACTGAAACAGGTACACGAATGTTCACAGCAGCATCATTCATCATAGTCAAAAAAAGGTGGAAATAACCCAAATGTCCAGACCCATGAATGACAAAATGTGGTACATCCATGCAATGGAATATAACTCAGCCTTTAAAAAAATAAAGTACTGACACCTGCTGCAACATGGATGCACCTTGAACATATTACGCTACGTGACAGAAGCTGGATGCAAAAGACCACATACTGTATGTAATTCCATTCATATGAAATGTCCAGAACAGGGACATCTACAGCTACAGAAAGTAGATTACTGGTTGGGGAGATAGGAGGATGATAGCTAAAGGGCTTCTCTTGGAGATGCTGAAACTATTCTACATTGACTGTGATCATGGTTGCACATTATCTGTGAATATACTAAAAACCCTTGAATTGTATACTGTAAGTGGGTGAGCTGTATGGTATGTGAGTTACATCTCAATCAAGTCATAATCCTTGCAACTTGATTTCCCAGAGGATTCTGGAACCTGTGAGTCCTTCTCCGAGGATAGAGAGGCTAGTCCCCACCAGACACTGCCCCCATTGCCCTAGCTCCTCCCTCCATATCCGTGAAGGAAAGACCAAATGCTGTCCCATGGACAGCCTGAGCAGGGATCCTCAGCCCCACACCCCATGGGCCTTGGAGTTAAGTCTCCCATGGCCAGCTGGACCCTGCAGGCCTCTGTCCTGCCATCAGGGAGCCAGGGCCCCAGGAGGCCTCCTCTATGACCACCCGCCTCCTTGGTTGTGCTGGCTAGCTACCCTGCCAGCCACGCAGGCCCCCCTGATTCTTACCTGCTGTCCAGCCCATGCCCATGGCCCCACCATCATGTCCAGGATTCTGCCCATTTGCCCTTCTCCTGCCTCCCTGGAATCCCGCCCACCGCCACTTGGTGGGGTCTCACCTGTAGCTCCAGGGGCCCCTCTATGGGTCAGGCTCCCTGCTTCCGCTCTGACCCTGTCCATCCAGGTCTCTGCTGTTCTCTCTGCCACCCACTTCCTGTCCAAGACCACCCAAGCGAGAACCTTTGTGTGCTTCTACTGCCAGTCAGTGTCACGGGACAGTCAGTGTCACGGGGCTGCTGGAGGCAGCTGGCTGGAGCCTCACAGCAGAAGAGACTTTGGACAGCATCTCCTCCAGCAGAAAATGCACCCCCTGCCCCCACCAGCAAGTTCACTCTTACCTGCCCTGAAGAAAGCCTTGCCCAGGTGCCTCGGAAGAGGACAAGAATGTCCCTTGCACCATTGTTTGCAATTGTGAAAAGCTGGCAGCCACTCAAGTGTTCATCAAGGGGACACCAGGTGGCTAAAGCACGGGATAGCCATAGGAGCGCCATGTGGCAGTTCCAGGAATGATCAAGACCCACGTGTATCTTTGCACACAGAGCTCAAAAACATAGTGAGTGGGAGAAACAAGAAGACGCATGAGAACGTACAATACCTTTTAAGAAAGGGAAAAAAAGACCCACGTGTATCTTTGCACACAGAGCTCAAAAACATAGTGAGTGGGAGAAACAAGAAGACACATGAGAACGTACAATACCTTTTAAGAAAGGGAAAAAAATTTTTTGAAAAGAGTACTACCTCCTTTAAGGTATCTTTGTATATTTGTAAAATCAAGACTAAAAATCCCTTAAAATTAGTTACCTTCAGGAAGGGTAGAAGGGGTTGGGACTGGGGCTGGCGGTCACAGGGGCCCTTACATACCATGTTCTAATTTTTCAAAAGGAGATGGATTCTCTTATGACACATAATTTATCATAACTGAAGAAAGACAAAGAATTCTGACAGCTGGGCCACCTGCCCCTGGTGCCAGCCTTGCGCTGCCTCCCTCAAGGACCCTCCTGGCCCCCCCTCGCCCACCCCCCGCTCACTCCCCATCCCTCAGGCCCTCCTGCCGTCTCTGCCTCTCGGTGGACCCAGAGCTGGAGGCTGTTAGATCTTCCATTTAGAACTCCTCATCCGCGCCACACCGGGGAGTTTCTTATTCCCTTTCAGACGTAACTGTCTGTCACCAATAATAGTCTTTTTCGATTTCATTTCCTTCAGCTCCTGCCAGCTACTCTGAGAGCCTCCTTCCCATCCCTGCTGCACCCCCACCAGCCCCAAGTCAAGGGAAAAAAATACATTTTTGCCTTTACTATGATGTATGCGATCCCATAAAATAGTGAAACAGATATGAAAGGTTGAGAGAAGGTAGATAAATGGCTCCTATTATTCTACCAATCAAATGAAATACCTCTCCACGTCCTCATTTGAATGATAATAAAACTCGGAGAGGCTGTTGGTTCGCTGTTGTCATCTCTGGCAGCAGCTCCAGCCGCGGAGCCACAGGCCAAGGTAACCTTGGGGTGTCCTCTGCAGTCGGCAGGGGCCCACATTTCCCCCTCCTGCTCTTCCCCCAGCTCCTCCTCCTCCCCAACCCCAGCAGTGCCGGACTGTTCTGTGCCTATTTGCCCAGCCCCCACTATGACCAGCCCCCAGCTCTGTCCACAGGGCAGAGCCCTCCCCACCACCCCATTCAGCCTTCCTGGCCCAGTCCACCTCTGAAAGCCCCAACAGCCTGGCCATCTAGATGGATCACCCCTCCTGGTCATTCCCAGAGCCCTCGCCTCATGCCTCAGCAGTGCCTGGACTGTGTCTTGTTCTGTCTGCTGGCAGGTGGGGGCCAGGTGGGACTGCCTAAGCATGTGCCCTGAGTTTCATTCATTCCTCATACATTTCACAAACGTGCATGAAGCCCCTCCTGTGTTCAGATGCTGGTAAGAGAAAGCACAGGTGGGAAGCCCATCCCAAGGGCGGCTGCTTGGCAGGTGCAGGTGTGGGCTGCAGGTGAGGCTGCCTCCCTTTCTGAACCCGGCAATACCAAAGCCTGACATCGTTTCTGCCTCTTAGAGTTTATAGTTCTGTTCCCCGTGCATTTGAGGTGCCTCCTGTGAGTCCTTCCTGACATCACCTCCCCACACCCATGCCACCAGGCGATACGTGTGGTCCCTGCCTTCCCTGCATGGCCCCCACCTGAGGACTTGCCCCTTCCCTACCACAGGCTGTCAGTCATGAGGCCCCGCCCTCTACCCTGGCAGGTACTAACCCAGGCCAGGCAGACCTTCTGTGCGATTTTGAATCTTCAGCGGATTCTCAATCCTCTCATCCCAGTGAACACACCCTAAAGAGACTTTCCTTTAAGTGCTCACTACTTAGATCCCCAGTGCTGCTCTGATTTCTGCCCTTTCCTTCCAACAAATTCCCCTTCTCTTAAGGTGGCAAAAGTCAGTTTCTGGCCCAAGGACTGATGGAGGTATGGACAATGCCCCAAGTAGGCCTCCAGGGCACTGGGACTTCCTCGGTCATCTCCTGGAACTGCACAACACATTGTCTGCCTGCCCTCCATCAGGACAGGGGCCTGTCAAGTCCCTCTCCTCCCCCTGTATCCCCAGCACTGGGGACAGTGCCTGGCCCAGAGGAGGCGGTCAATGACAATGGGTGAAACAGGGTTATGGTACCCATTTTGGAAATGGGGAAGATGAGCCCTGAGAGCAAGCAACAAGGCAGAACCTAATCCTCAGCTTCACTCCTCACGCCTGGGACTCTTCCCTCTGCACTCAAGTCCCTCTCCTCCCCCTGTATCCCCAGCACTGGGGACAGTGCCTGGCCCAGAGGAGGCAGTCAATGACAATGGGTGAAACAGGGTTATGGTACCCATTTTGGAAATGGGAAAGATGAGCCCTGAGAGCAAGCAACAAGGCAGAACCTAATCCTCAGCTTCACTCCTCAAGCCTGGGACTCTTCCCTCTGCATGGGATGCTCTCAAGTACCAGACTGTCCCTCTCTTGGGGTTTCCCAAAGCCAAGAAAGTGGCAGGAAGCAGAGTCCAGAGGAGGAGTCTCCCAAGAGACAAGGCAGTGCTAAGGCCTCAGGTCTGTGAGGGAGGGGACTGATGCAGGGTTAACTGATGGCAAGCAACAGAAACCTCTTGGGAATGTGTTGGGAGGTGGTCAGCAACTCACTAAATTGACAGGAGGCTGGAAATCTGGGCCTGGGAAGGGCGAGGAGCCAGGGCTGCTTGGAGCCTGCTCCTGCCATTTCTCAGTCCTCATATCAGGCTTCTGCTCAGGGTTTGTATGGTCTGTTTCTGTTGCTAACAACAGAATACCTGAAACTAGGTAATTTATACAGAAATGAAATTTATTTCTTATAGGTTGGAAGCTGGGAAGTCCAAGGTCCAGGAGACACATCTGGTGAGGGCCTTCTTCCTGGTGGGGTGACTCTACAGCAGCTCAGGGTGTCACATGGCGAGAATGGGCTGAGCTAGAGAGCTGACCTTCTCCTTGCTCTCCTTTTGAAGCCATCAGAACCGCACCCGTCACTCCATGAACGGACCAATCCATTCACAATGGCACAGTCCTCACAATCTAATCACCTCTTGCTAAAGGCCTCACCTTTCAAACACCATAATTGGATTCCCGCCCCCACCCCCACACTGTTACAATGGAGATCAAGTTTCCAATACATGAACTTTTGGGGGACACATTTAACCCATAGCATGACTCAATGCACTACAACAGAGATGCTAGCCAAGCCCTAGGCATGTGATCCTCCTTTGGACAGTGGAAGGCCTTGCTGGGCCGCCCCACAAGTCTGCACATGATGGAGGAGTTTCAGTCCCCAAATCAGAAACAGGTACTGTTACCCCCAGCAGAATCAATAGATTCGGACCAGCTGAAGCCCCAGAAGCCAATAAACCAGACCAGCAGACCCTGCCATTCCCAGTTCTAGCCTGGCTTGTGGGGCTGCGGTTGCAGCCTGCCCCCATTGCTCGGGCTTACAGCAAAGTTAGAACCACAGGGTTCTAACCTCTCTAGGCTTGGAGAGTTGAGGGGTCCTTGGAGGGGACTGAAACTGCACATTTTGCAGCTGGGAAACTTGAGGCCCGTGGAGAGACAGTGACAGAGCCAATGTCCTTCCTGCCCCACCGCAGGGCTGACTGAATAGGGACCCTCACGCCCCAACCAGGGAAGAGGCAGTGCACACTGGTGACAGCTGCTGTGAGCCATGTGACATTCGGCCTGCCACCACAGCTCTGAGCTTTGTCTCCTTATGTCTAAAATGAGGCTACTTCCCAGGGCTCTTGTGAGGATTAAACAAATACCAAATTCATTTACTCATGTGAAGACACTTAGAATGGAAATGAAAATGTATGTCCACACAGAGATTTGTACACGGACGTTCATAGCAGCTTTACTCATAATCACCCAAAACTGGAAACAACCCCAATGCTGCATCAGCTGGTGAGTGAATAAGGACACCGCAGTGCAGCCACACAACGGAGCACTACTCAGCAGTACAAGGAGGACACTGCTGAGACTCCCCAACATGCATGAATTGCAAAAGCATTATGCTAAGCGATAGAAGCCAGACTCACAGGCTACATCTGTAGGACTCCATCTACGCTGACTCATTATTCACAGTAGTATTCTATGAAGTCCCCAGGAACGCTGAATTGGCCAGTTCTGAACCATCGCTCCTAGGGAGATATGTACAGGGTTAGGTTCCTGCAAGCCTTTGGTCACAACATTTTCATCAACTGATCAATATAAAATTTTGTGGCATGTGTGTTTCTGTTTAAATAAAGCTTATTTAATACATATTTTTTATTAGCATTGAACTCATGGCCAACAACACTATAACTCAAGCCTGAGTGAAGTTTATCTTATGTACGTATTTTCTCTGTGAGGCACATCACAGCCACCTTGTGTTGAGGAACACCAGCCCGCACTTCAGACCTAGGCTCCAGGGCCATTTTAAACAGTGAACTCACTAACAAAAAGGACAAAGAGGTGGCACTAACTAGACTGCAAAAAAAAGACACTTGTTCAGTTTGAGAGCTGAAACAAGAAGGTATAGTGTCGTTCTGTTCAACCTCAACTGGAAATGTGTGCATTGGGCGAATTAAATTTCTCAGCACTCTGCAAATGTCCATGAGTGACCACAAAAGCACCATTGAGTATTGATTTGGGGGTTACAAGTACATTTTTGCAAGTAGGCAAATTTACAGATATGGAATTCATCAATACTGAGGATTGACTGTATATGAAACTCTAAAGAAAAAAGTCTAAGACAGAAAGTAGCTCAATTTGAGTATTGATTTGGGGGTTACAAGTACATTTTTGCAAGTAGGCAAATTTACAGATATGGATTCATCAATACTGAGGATTGACTGTATATGAAACTCTAAAGAAAAAAGTCTAAGACAGAAAGTAGCTCAATGGTTGTCTGAGGGGTTGGGGGGGCAGAGATTGACATGGAAGGATCACAGGACACCTTCTGGGTGATGGAAATTTTCTCTATATTGATTTGTGGTGGTGACATGCAGGGAAATGAATTTGTAAAACTCATTGAAATATGTATTTTAAATGGGTACCTTTTGGGGGTAAGAGAGGAATTGGTAAAGGGACATAAGGAATGATTACGTTGTACAATATTGAATATAATAATTATCCTGATTTGAGGATTCCAGTCAAGATGGTGGAATAGACAGTCTGCCCACAAATCAACCAATGTACAACTATATAAAAAAGCAACAACCGCCAAGCTGGGGCTGCTAGAGCTCAGGGGAAGAGGAGGAGAGACCTACAGAGTGTATGAAGGTGGGAGAAGCCACAATGAGAGAAAGAAAAACTGCTCTGACTATTTCAAGCCCCAGCCACATCCAGACTGGAGCTGCTGAGTGCACAGAGCAGCAGCTGCTAAGAGCTGCAGCTGTGCCCTTCGGATGAAGTTGCTTGGAGGCAGCAGGGGATAAGAGGGCCTTGGTGGCCCCCAGGCCAGCAAGACCACTAATAGTGTTCCCATGGACCCACATAGGAGGAAGGAGCCACAACAACTGAAAAAAAGGAGCCATTCGTAGGCTGGTGAGTTATTGCAAGGGACAGGTGCATGGCCTGTCCCATGGGAAGTGTTTGCAGCATGGGTGGTGGGGGAGACAGGCCCACCAGGAAAACACTGGGGCACAGCAAGGACAGCTCATCTGCCCCCAGTCAGCGAAGGAACACTCATAGGAGACTGGTCAGGAATATAGAATTGCATGGGGTGCAGTTTGATGAAAAGACTCAGGCCCAGACCAGAGTTTCTACACAACCCAGGCGCACTGGATCTCTCAAGAGCTGGAAGTACCTATAAAGTCAACCATTAAAACCTGAGCTGCACAAAAAGCCTTCCCCAGGGCATCAACAGCAAAGCAGCAATTTAGCTCAACCACACAGCTCAAGTACTGGTCCCCACAGGAAGTCCCCCCATTTTAGAAGTAAGCAAAGGACAATAAATTTGTTCCAGCACAGAGTTTAAGTGGTGGGAACAGCAAATAATACAACACAGAAATGAAAGTAAAAACAAAGTACCCACAACCAGACACAAAGTTTGATATTAGCTAGTAAAGGTCTCATTTCACCAAAGAACACCTATAACACCTAGAAGGACTATAAGTGCCCTGGGCTACCAAGCCAGAAAGAGGAGAGGGCCAGGGGCCTCGGCAATGCCCCCCAATACCTGCAACCAATCTCAAGCGTGAGGGATGAGGGCCTCAGCCACGCCCCCTCAACACAGGCACCCAGCCCAGAGGCGACCATTGAGCCACCGTAGGATGTGCCCTGGGCTCCCCTGAGCCAGGGTGATGAGGGGCCCCCCCAACATGCGCAGCCAGCCCAGTGGTGACCACCGAGCTACTGCAGGAAGCACCCTGGGCTCTCCCAAGCTGGGGCAGTGGGGGGGCCTCAGGCCTCAGCTACACCCCCTGGCATGTGCAACCAGCCCGGTGATGACCACTAAGCCACAGCAAGAAGGGTCCCAGGTTCCCAAGCTGGGATGGTCGGGGGGGTGAGGGCTTTTGCCACATCACTCTGACATCTGCACCCGGCCCAGCAATGACCAAGCAGCTGCTGGAAGCCCCCCAGTCTCCCCTGCTGGAATGAGGGGGGTGCCACAGGCCTCAATCCAGCCCTCCTCCTTCTTCCTTCTTCCATCCCATTTCCTTCCCCTTTTTCTTCTCCCTCTTCCTCCCAACTGCTCTGCAACAACACCCTAGAATGTAAAAGATAACATTAATAAAATTACGTTTTCTTTAAAAAAAATAATAAATAATAATTATCCTGATTTGAGCAGCACATATTGCACACAGATAATGTGCAATCAACTATGTTACAATAAAAAAATTTTTAAATTAAAAAAATGGGTACATTTTGTTGTTTGTAAATTATACTTCAATTACATTGACTTTACAAAAACTACTTAGCATGATGCCTGATCATTCCTCCATTCCTCTTGGGATCTCAGGCCAGCCCCCTTGGAAGAGTAAATACAGGACGCAGGAAGAGGCAGGGATTACCAACTTGGGCTCCATTTGGAAGCTGTTTGTGTCCCGTCCCCCCCTGAGAGGACATGTCTGACCCAGGCCTTCAACTTCTCTTCTCTTTTCTGCCATGTCAATCAGGACTGTTGGTTGCAGATGACAGAAACCCAACTCAGACCACTTTAGACCACACACACACAAACACACATACAAAAGTTTTGCCATCAGACATGGCTACATCTAGGGGTTCAAGTGCCATCACCAAGCCAAGGCTGGCTACCCTCTCCTGACTCTGTTTTCCTCTGTGTCAGCCTCACTCTGGAACTATGGGTAGGAAAGTGGTCATCAGCAGCTCCAGAACTCCAAGGAGAGGGGCTGTCTCTGACCCAGCAAAGACCCAGGAGCAGACATCCTTTGCCCACCTCTCCATGGCCAAGGAGATGGGACATGCTGAAATCAGGTCTGGGTCCTGTGCCCACTCCCCTTGAAGAACATGAACCAAAGGTAGGGGAGGATTCTCTCTAAGAAAAATCCAGATGCCATTACCAGAAGATGGGGGAAGAGATGGGGACCGGGCAGAAACAGTAGATGCCTGACACCCAGTTTGCCTCGAGCCAGGGCTACTTTTCCTGAGGGTGTCATAGACATATCAAGAACTTAGCAGGGAATGGATGGGAAGTGGGAATTAAACTCAATATTCTGGAACCCCATGGAAAACTGCAGAATATTATGACTCTAAGTATTCCAGGAGAAAAAGCAAAAAGATCTCCTGGGGCCCAAGCCTCTTATCCTTGCAGCTCCCACTGGCTAGAAGATACTACCTGGCTCTGTCCCCCCAGCTTCCTGCTCCCAATCCAGAATCCAGGAGTCAACTATTCCTCTTGCCATAGAGATTCCACTGGCTGAAACATCTTGCCCCTGTTTTTGGATCAACACCAATTATTTTGAAAATTTAGTATTTTCCTGACATCCCAAGAACTCTCTCATTTTGTTCTAGTCTCGGGGAAATATACTTCTATTGTTTTGGCAGGTCCATGATCAGTGGAACTTCTTGAGCACCAGTGCATTTTTTCAGACTCTTGTTATTAGAGGATCAGTTCTGCCCCCACCCCCTTTAAGAACCTACTTAATTTGGAAACAAGAGAAAAGAGATGGTCCCTATTTTTATCTCTTCCCTTCTAAACTTTATACTTATTTATTTTCTTTTGTTACTGCATTGGCCAGGAGTCCAATACAATGCTAAATTGTAGCCCTGAGAGTCAGCATCCTTGTTCTAGTTCTGATGCCATAATGTTTCAACATTAAGTATAAAGTTTGTTCTATATGTCTGGTAGATGCCCTTTATCAGGTTAAAGAGATTCCCTTTTATTTCTAGCTTCTAAGAAACTGTGACTTTTTATTTATTTATTTATTCCTTTTTGTCTTTTTTCGTGACCGGTAACGGGATCGCAACCCTCAGTGTCACGCCTGTACCACGACCGGCAACGGGATCGCAACCCTCAGTGTCGCGCCCGCACCGCGCTCAACCAGTGAGCGGACCGGTCTCTATATGGGATCTGAACCCTCGGCAGGAGCGCCGCCGTGCTCCCAAGTGCCACACTCTACCGAGTGCGCCACTGGGCCGGCCCTGAAACTGACTTTTTAAAATCATAACTTGATGTTGAAATTTATCAAATGCTTTTTCTAGATCGTATTTTACTGGGATCTGTAATCCAAATGCTATACTCTTCTGTAGTAGAGGGTATGCAGAAGCCCAGAGGAGGGGGAGGAGGATCAGAGACAGCCAAGGAAAGGAAAGAACATCTGAGTAGGTCTTTCAAGGATGTGAAGACACTGACCAGGCATCAATAGGGGGTTGCATTGTGGGAACAATCTAAGCAAGGATATGAGGGTATGAACATGCCTTTGGAGGGGAGGACTAGTCTGGAGTGGTCCTTTTGTGTGAGACCCTTGCTTGGTTTGCAAACACCTGCCCTCTGTGGTCCAGGCATGCCTCAGCCCCATAGGAACTGTAACTGCAATGTCCAACATGGGTATTCGACAGTGAAGGAAGTACATATGGCAAAAATCAAGAGAATGGTCGAGATTACCCTTGAAAATTGCTTAAATTGCCCATAAAAATCATACGTGGGTTTTCTGTCTGAAACCCTGAAAGAATTCTAGAGTGCTCCTGCTTGCCTGCTGGGCTGACTCTATCCTACTTTGTCGTATAACTTTAACGCTCATTCATAGATTTCTTAGTTGCTGGGAACATTCCCAGAGTCCGGTGGTCAAGTCAGCCAGAAATTAGACAATGCAGGTCACTGTGCTGTGCAGGCAGCACGGACTGACTTCTCCTGGAGTGTCCAAGAAGGCCTCTCTGTCCCCTCTAAGTCTGGTTGAGGTTGGCTCAGACACCCCTAGGAGCCTCCCCTCCCCCATTTGCAGGCACAGAAACCAGGAAGTGACAGTCATCTTCCCAAGCCTGGCTTCCCCGGGGATCCTCAGGCCCATCCGACCCAGGCAGGACCTTACTCTCTGCCTTTGCATATGGATAACACCACCTCAGGAAAGGAGCCCTGTGCCCCATGACCCCTCAGACCTGGCCACTGGGCTTCTGGCCTTGACACTTCTCAGCTCGTCTCTTCCTCACGGGCCACAGTCCAGCCACAACGGCTTCTTTTTCCTCATTAGCCCCAAGCTCATTCCTACCGCTGGACCTTTGCACTGGCTGTTCCCTTTGCCTACAATGCTTTTCCTTCTCACTATTAAGGTCTCAGCTCATGTGTTGCCTCCTTAGAGAGACCTCCTCTGTCCCCTTCTTAATGCAGCACCGTTCCACCACCCCTGTTTATTTTCTTCTGAGCATTTATCACCATTTATTATCACCTTATGTGTTTACTTCCCTAGTTATTGTCCGTCTCCCCCAACCCGTGGAGGAAGATCTTGACTGTCTTGGTCACCTCGTACCTACCCAGTTCCTAGCACAGTGCCTGACACATGGGAAGCACTTAGTAAATATCTGTTGACTGAATGAGCGATGGAATCCTGTCTAAGCTCCTTGTTGCTGGTCTAACCCATGACTGCTCCCCCCCTTTGGAGTGTCTCCCTTTTTCTCCCCAACATGACTAATTGGGGACACTGCCTGCCTAAACTTGAGGCTCCAATGCTCACAGCCTCCCTGGATGCCATCCTGGAACTCCAGTCCCACCTCCTGGACTGGCCCCTGCCCCCAGGGCCTGCTCCCATCCCAGAGGGTGGTTGAATTCCAGAGCCACTCAGCCCACCTGTTTGCTCGTCCTGCCCCAGGGCCCAGGTTAGGGCAGGATGGCAGCCTGGGGCAGGGCGGGCAGAGGCAGCTGCAGAATCTCAGGCCTGCTCAGCACATCCCATCTCCTGCCCGCCTCTGCGCCCTGTGCGGGCCTCCAGGTGATCGTCCCTCAGCGGCACCTCCCGCCCCATTCGTCCCCATTAGCCGCCGTCCACACTGGGCTGGAGGGAGATCAATTACCACTGCTGGCCACTGAACCGTGCTAATGAGGACGTACGCCCGGCTGGTGTCGGGGGAAGCATGGGAGGGGAGAGGGAGGCCAAAGCGGCAGAGAGGGGCCAGGGGGCTACCTTACAGAAGGCTTGGGGGCAGGCTTCCTCTGGGGACCCTGGAAGATGCAGGGACTCCCCTCCCCACAAGAACCATGATTTAGTTCATGCTGCGCAAGAGAACAGAGGAAACAGCCTGGCTGGGGCGTTAGGGACTCAAGGGAACGGGGTGATAATGTTGAGAAGAGGGGCATTCTCGGTCCTGGCCAGTCCAGGCAGGCCTTTCTGCCAATGATGCCCTCCCTGCACCCCCCCCACACACACACACACACAGTAAGGACCTGCAAAACTCCTAGACCACTGACTCCCTCACCCCAGACAGAAAAGCCACTCCAGCCTCTGGGCGCCCCGGGCCCCTTGGACCTGGCTCTGTGTAATTCTGACCATACTAGATTCTACCCATCTGTATGAAAAGATGCTTGACCTCTCGCATAATAAGAGCCACGCAAAGGAAACCCGCGAGGAGAGATCGTTTTCTCCTTTCAGACTGGCAAAGATGGAGAGGGTGGATAAAGGCAGTGCCGGCTCTGGCTGCTGCTAGCGGGAGGGGAAGGTGTCGCGTTATGTGATTCGCGGGACTGTAAAGTGGTGTGAGCTCCTTGCAGGGCAATTTGGCAATAGCTATGCAAATTAAAAATGCACATGCCCTTTAACCCAGCAATTCATTTCCAAGCATTTATCCTATGGAGATACAAGGGCCCGGAGATACAAGCACAAGGGTGTTCACTGCCTGAAAACATCCT
>NW_007729518.1:89688-97614 GCF_000696425.1 Galeopterus variegatus | reverse complement strand
CACACACAGTAAGGACCTGCAAAACTCCTAGACCACTGACTCCCTCACCCCAGACAGAAAAGCCACTCCAGCCTCTGGGCTCCCCGGGCCCCTTGGACCTGGCTCTGTGTAATTCTGACCATACTAGATTCTACCCATCTGTATGAAAAGATGCTTGACCTCTCGCATAATAAGAGCCATGCAAAGGAAACCCGCGAGGAGAGATCGTTTTCTCCTTTCAGACTGGCAAATATGGAAAGGGTGGATAAAGGCAGTGCCGGCTCTGGCTGCTGCTAGCGGGAGGGGAAGGTGTACCATACTAGATTCTACCCATCTGTATGAAAAGATGCTTGACCTCTCGCATAATAAGAGCCACGCAAAGGAAACCCGCGAGGAGAGATCGTTTTCTCCTTTCAGACTGGCAAAGATGGAAAGGGTGGATAAAGGCAGTGCCGGCTCTGGCTGCTGCTAGCGGGAGGGGAAGGTGTCGCGTTATGTGATTCGCGGGACTGTAAAGTGGTGTGAGCTCCTTGCAGGGCAATTTGGCAATAGCTATGCAAATTAAAAATGCACATGCCCTTTAACCCAGCAATTCATTTCCAAGCATTTATCCTATGGAGATACAAGGGCCCGGAGATACAAGCACAAGGGTGTTCACTGCCTGAAAACATCCTATGTGTCCATCCGGAGGGGCCAAATAAGTCTATCATGCCACGTCCACACAACAGGGTGTTCCCTGGCTTCCTCGCCTGTGGCGCAGGACAAGCAGCATGCCCTTCTCCTTGAGTTGTTACAAGGAGCACATCAGTTAATACAAATAAAGTGCTTCGAGGAGAGTCCGGTGCATAGTACATCTAAGTTCTTGCTACTATTATCAGTTTGCTGTGTTGAAAAGAATGAGGTTGATCTATACATAGCGATATGTAATTATCTCCCAGAAATGCTGCAGTGAAGAACGCAGGCAGAAGAGTGTGTATAGATAGAGGCTGCCTTGCAGGTCTGCGGATTTGGTTCTGCCTTGCTTTGTTTCTTAAGGAGATCTGCTTTCTAACACATAGGTCATCTGTGGGGTGGGAGGGCACAGACAGGACTGTGGTTACCCCAGGGAGAGAGGGGAAGACTGGGAGACAGGGGCAAGAAAGGGATGTGCACTTATCTTTCCATGCAGTTTGCAGTTTTTAACCACTGCCTGTACCACCTATTTGAACAAATAAATCACTTTTAAATATGGGTGATGTGCCTGTCTGTGTCTCCCACCAGACTGTGGACAGGACTATGCTGGCGTCACTGCTGAACTGCTGCTGCCCACACGACCTGGCACAGAGGTACTTGGCAGATGCTGTCTGATGGGCAAGCCAGCTGGAATTCTGTGTGGCCCCTCTGCAGGGGACCGCCCCCTCCCCAGGCATTATTCTAGGGAGATTCCCACAGATGGGGGTGAGTCATGCTGGAGGAGTCTGGGAAGGGTTTGGCCTTAGGGAAACCAGGCCTCTTGGGTAAGAAGCAGACCTAGAGAGCTAATTATTCCAGAGAGAGTAATCCCTGGAAGCAGGACCCAGGTGTACAGGAGGGTCCAGGCTCCGGGTACCTAAGGTAGCATCCAGTCAAGGACTGGATGCTTGGGCTACAGCAGAGTCCCTTCTGTATGCAGGGGGCTGACATCCCCATCTCTTTTCATAGATACTCAGGGGACCAGAAAGACATTACCGTGGCAACAGCTTTTGCAGTGCCAAGGGGAAAATTGCATGGCTTTCACACCTCTGATGGGCTGATTCCAGGTCCCCAGATCTGTGGTGATGCTGCCCATCAAGCCAACGCCCAGGCTGAAGAGCAGAAACAAGGCCCCCAGCCCTCCACTGTCAGCCCTGATTGGGGCCACCATCCCCTGTCCTCTTATGCAGTGAAGCAGTGGCCTTTCCAGCTGGAGCCCCAGGAGAGAAGGCTTGGCTGTGCCTCTAACTGGAGCCTTGCCACGGAAAGAGCCCCAAAGTGGGAACGGCCTGACTACCCACCATCCACTGGGTGCAGAGGCAAAACATGGCTTATCCCTGCTGTGAAATGCCATTCGGCCATATGACATGAACCAGTTTGAGATGCACAGACCTGGCAAGGTCTTTAGAACAAATGGCGGGGGCAGAAACGCAAGCTGCGGCAAGCTGGGGACAGTGTCCTGCCATTTATTATACACAGGAAAAAGAACGTAACATTTTCTGCGGGTACATAATATGAATGCAACATTTTAAAAATGTAAAAGTTCTGGAAGAATATATGCTCCCAGCTGTAATGACACTGGGGACGAGGGGGCACAGCATGGGGTGGCAAAGGGACCTTAGTTTGATCCACTTTCTTAAGTAGAATGGAGGCCTATTTTACCCGAGCTATCAAAAATATCTTAAAATGACAACACAAGGTCTGTGCTCCGTCTTGCTTTCTCAGCTAGGCCCACTCTGAGCAGCCCATTCAACACGGAGGCCTGCCCCACACTGGCCCTCCCAGCACCCCTTAGTTGCTCTCATTTTTCCATAGCGCCTATCTGCCTCCAACAGGCCAGTTTCTCATTACGATGCTCACTGTGCTGTCTTCCTCTTTCCTAGACCAGGGGCCAGCAAACTCCAGCCCATGAGGTAAATCCAGTCCAATGCCTGGCTTTGTATAGCTTGAGAGCTAAAAATGATTTTCTATTTTTTAATGGTTGAAAATCAAAAGAAGGATATTTTATGGCATGTGAAAATTGTATAAAATTCAAATTTCAGCATCCATAAATATTATTGGAACATTGTTATGCCTATTTGTTTACATTTTGTGTAGAGCTGCTTTCTGTCATAAAGGCAAAGTTGAATGGTTGTGTGGCCCTAAAGCCTAAAATATTCACTATTTGGCACTTTGCAGACACAATCTGCCAACCCCTAGTCTGGACCATGAGCTCCAGAGGATGTGAGGTCTTTGTTTTGCTCCCTTATGTATCCCAGGTACCTACAACAGTGCCTGGCACTTAGCAGGTGCTCAGTAAATCTGGCTGAGTGAGTAGAGGTGTACGTGGTGGAGCATGTTGCTTCAGGCTACCAGAGAAAGTAACTGTCCCCCCGCATTTTCTCCAGCTCTTTCTGGAGGACATCACCACCTTCTGGGACCAGGAGATGGACTCAGGTCTCCTTGTGCACTGGGAGAGGCATCTGTCAGGCAAGCAGTGTCATTTACTCCAATCCCTGGAGAAAAGAGGGCTGAGGGTGGCAAGTCCTGGACTTGGCAGCAACAGGGTGGGCTCCCAGGTCTCTGACACAGTGGCATGGCCTTGCTTGGCCATTGGGGTCAGCCCTCAATGACCCCCTACACCCACAGCACCTTCCTACCTGGAGATGCTGAGCCTGCTGTGCTGTGGGCTGCCCTTTGGCGCCCTCTCGTGGCCACTGGGAGTGCTTGCCTCCAGGGCATGGGCGGCGTTAGCCTCCCTGGCAATCTTCCTGGAGGGAACCCGGGCCCTGCCCCTCTGCCCACCTCACCAGGAGATTCAGGAGCTTACCAGCCTGGACTCTCTTGATCCCTTCTGGTCCCCCCTCTAGCTCTCTTTCTGGGATAGCCTGGTGTCACAGGAAGTCCTCCCACCAAGCTGATGGGGCAGCTGCTTGCTGACTCTCCTGTGGTTAGACTAAGCAGGTCCAGAGCTCCTGGGGACTCCCAGACTGCCAGACAATGCCTCTCTGTCACCACCAGTGTGCACCCCAGCCTGACAGAGGGTGGAAAGGTGACCTTGGTTCTCACGGCCCAGGCACCCACCTAGAGGGGTGGGCAGGGGGCAGCCTTACAAGCTTCCCTGTGTTTTCTGCATATCTGGAAAGGCTGCATCTGTAACAGCCCCTTGGTGCAAAGAACTGCTCCAAGTTCTACTTTAGGGACAAAAATTTGTCTCTAACCAGCCCAAAACCCCACCTAGCAGTGATCATGTGCTTACCACCACATACATATTGCACCGCCTGCAATTGTTACCTGTCTGCCTCCACCAAGAGACTGGGCTCCGGGAGGGCAGGGCTGCCTCTGATCTGCCTCAGTGGCCCCAGCCTCTGGCCAGTGCCTACTTGAGTGGATGACAATAGATAGGGGATAAGTAGCTGGATGATGTATGGATGAATAGATGGATGGAGGATGGATGGACGGATGGGTGGATGGATAAATGGGTGGGTAGGTGGGTCAGTGGACAGATGGACAGATGGATGGATGCATGAGTGTGTAGCAGATGGACGGACGGATGAGTGGATGGGCAGATAGATGAAAGAATGGATGTTCTGCAGCAGAACTAGGCTTTGGAGAACGCTGGGACCCCAGTCAGGGTCACAATCACGCCGACCCATCATTCCTATTCCATCCCATCAATCCTGTTTCCAAACATACTCTGGTTCCACAACTTCCCTCAGTATCCACTCCTTCTGCCCCTCACCCACTCCCACCTCCCCAGCCACCCTAGGCTCCCTCACACCGAGCCCACACTGGCTCTACAGCACAATCACGCCGACCCATCATTCCTATTCCATCCCATCAATCCTGTTTCCAAACATACTCTAGTTCCACAACTTCCCTCAGTATCCACTCCTTCTGCCCCTCACCCACTCCCACCTCCCCAGCCACCCCAGGCTCCCTCACACCGAGCCCACACTGGCTCTACAAAGCTGGCACCAAAACCTGGCACACCATTCCCCCAGAGACAGAGATGGCGCCCCTCCCCGACCCTTCTCCCAGGCTCCCTGGCAGTCACCCTTATTTCCTTCATGCACATATATTGTTAATAAAAATACTCGTCTACTTGCTTTCTGTGTCTCCCTAATGGGAACACAGCAGAAGGGCAGGGACCTCATCCTTCTCTCTCCAACTCCAGTATCTAAGTAGATGCTCAATTCATGCTTGAGGAATGAATGTTACCTTACTGCCCCTTACTGGCTGGTACTTCCAGTACACAGGCTTCACCTAGATGTATCAAAGGCAGGACGGGTGCGGTGTGAAACTCCAGCAGCAGGGGTCAGATCTGTGTGCCTCCTCCCTGCCATGTGCCCTGGGCAACCTCCTTCCCCTGAGTCCCAGCTTCCTCATCAGATAAAGAAACTGCACTGCACAAGGGTGTTGTGAGCTTTGAGGGAGAAAACGAAGGCGAAAGCATTTGAAATTAGAAAACGCAAGACACATACACAACATCATGAGCTGCATTTATTGTAGTGTGTACAAACCACCCATGGCCAGTGCCTGTCAGGGACCCAGGACACTGTTCAGCCTGTGCCAAGGAGCCACGATGTTGGGGGCATGCCCCACACCCTGTCCACCGGCTGCAGCTCCCAGCATCCCTGATGGCAGAGCAGCCAGGGTCCCAGTGTGTGACTGCCCCAGAGGGATCTACGGTGGCAAAGGGGCCAAAGCTGGGCCCTACACCTTTTGTTTGGCTTGCTGATTAATTTTTGAATTAGTTGCCAACAACTAAAAAATCAGGATATTTCACATAAAAATCTGGACTTCTAGCTTTTCCAGATTTCTGACATTAGACTTTCATCCCCACATCACAGCAGTTAGCTACAACCGAATGGCAGCTGCCACCCTCAGATGGGGATCTGTGCTCTGCCACAGTCCCCACCACACTCTTGCTCTCAAGGCAAGTTGCCATTATCAACTAGATTGTGCAAAGCAACGTCTCTGTCTCTAGTAACAGGGGGCAAGTCAAAGTGAAGTAGGCCTCAACTCAAAGGCCCACTTCGTTCATTTACATAGCTCACCTACCTGGCCTGAGGGCATCTGAGTGTGAGACTCTAAACTAGCTCAGCCCCCTCCTTTCATCCACAGCCCAGGGAGGGGTGGGGCAGGGTCACTCCACATACACCCCTTCATGCAGCTGGTAAGTGGCAGAGGGCAGTAGCCAGACTTTCCAAGCCTGAGCTAGTTTTCTCTAGGTGTTTTCAAATTCCCTGCACCCAGAAGTGCTGGTAAGCAGGGTGGGCACAGGGGGCACGTGGCTCTGCTGCTGTTGGGGGCATGCCCCACACCCTGTCCACCGGCTGCAGCTCCCAGCATCCCTGATGGCAGATCAGCCAGGGTCCCAGTGTGTGACTGCCCCAGAGGGATCTACGGTGGCAAAGGGGCCAATGCTGGGCCCTACACCTTTTGTTTGGCTTGCTGATTAATTTTTGAATTAGTTGCCAACAACTAAAAAATCAGGATATTTCACATAAAAATCTGGACTTCTAGCTTCTCCAGATTTCTGACATTAGACTTTCATCCCCACATCACAGCAGTTAGCCACAACTGAATGGCAGCTGCCACCCTCAGATGGGGATCTGTGCTCTGCCACAGACCCCACCACACTCTTGCTCTCAAGGCAAGTTGCCATCATCAACTAGATTGTGCAAAGCAACGTCTCTGTCTCTAGTAACAGGGGGAAAGTCAAAGTGAAGTAGGCCTCAACTCAAAGGCCCACTTCGTTCATTTACATAACTCACCTACCTGGCCTGAGGGCATCTGAGTGTGAGACTCTAAACTAGCTCAGCCCCCTCCTTTCATCCACAGCCCAGGGAGGGGTGGGGCAGGGTCACTCCACATACACCCCTTCATGCAGCTGGTAAGTGGCAGAGGGCAGTAGCCAGACTTTCCAAGCCTGAGCTAGTTTTCTCTAGGTGTTTTCAAATTCCCTGCACCCAGACGTGCTGGTAAGCAGGGTGGGCACAGGGGGCACGTGGCTCTGCTGGAGGAAAGAAGTCAGACCTGGAGAGTTCTGTGCTGGAGCGCCCTCTAGTGGCCATGAGGCAGCTCTACAGGCCACGGGTGAAAATTTGAACTTGATTCCAAGCCTAGGAATCAACCTTCCAAGGCCCCCAAAGCAGGCTCCCTCCAATCCCATGGGTCCCAAGCCCCAGGCTTCCAGCTACTTCCTCTGAAAAATCTTACCCTCATCCCCCCCCTAAGCCACTCTCCTGGGAACGCTGGCGCCCACCTCAGTGGACCCCCTCCTAGGCTATATACTCTCTTCAGGGTAGGGTCTGACCTCCCCATTCTTCATATCCCTGGGCCTCATATCAGGCTTGGTCCACAGCAGCCTCATAGGAAATAACCTACAGAGGTGGGGAGGCCAACACCCAGCATACAGGGGTCAGGCAGGGCACTTAGGTGAGCAGAGCGGCCAGGTGGGGCCCTCAGTGACCAGGGAAGCTTGTGTACTGGGTATCATTGCCATGAAGAGCTCACATGGCCAGACGGTCATTCTTCAAGAGAAGCTGGGGATCTGGACTTTTATGTGAAGTATACCGATTTTAAAAAATTGGGTCAAATGTATAAACTGCCCAGGCCAAAAAAAACATGTTGGCAGGTTGGGTCCGGGCCAGAAGCCCCAGGCAGGAGAGCCCTTCTGAGGCCCCACAGCTGAAAGAACCTCCAAGACAGTGGGCATAAGCCAGTGGTTTCTGAGTTTTATCTGAGTAGTTTGTAGCCATCATCATGTTTAATCCTGAGAGGCAAGCAAGAGAGAGAAAATTCCTGGAGCCATTTCAGAGTCTGGGACACTGAAGCTGAAGGGCTCCTGGCAGGCTCAAGGTCACAGCTAGTAGAAAGGAGAGCTCCAAAGCTGTGTGAGGCTGTGGCCCGGGCAACAGCAGGCCTCAAAGCCCACCCCACATAGCCATGCACAGAGAAGAGTGTCCTAGCGGGGGGACACATGCAGACCCTCCATAGAAGTGCCTCCCACCCCACCTGACCTGCACTCATAGCTGAGCTCATCCTAGTTCCCTGGAGAGCCCACCACCCCAACAAGAGCCGAGACAGTGGCTTCCCTGTGCACGTGTACACACACCCTCCATGCACACAGAGCTCCAGAACAAGCAGCCCAGGCAGAGCCACAGTGACTTTCTCTGTGGACGGACAGCACATGAGAACCCCATACGGGGCTCATGTCCAAGCAGAAACACCTCCTGCAGCCTTGCCTCT
>NW_007729518.1:80138-88838 GCF_000696425.1 Galeopterus variegatus | reverse complement strand
GCCGAGACAGTGGCTTCCCTGTGCACGTGTACACACACCCTCCATGCACACAGAGCTCCAGGACAAGCAGCCCAGGCAGAGCCACAGTGACTTTCTCTGTGGACGGACAGTACATGAGAACCCCATACGGGGCTCATGTCCAAGCAGAAACACCTCCTGCAGCCTTGCCTCTCATGGGCACAGCAGGAGGGTCCTGGGAGGTCCCCCACCAGAGGCCTGGGTACGCCAGGTGTGTGGCCATGGCCCGTAGTGGCCTCACCAGTTGGCCTTCACTGCCTTGATGTCACTCATGAGGTTCTGGGCCAGGCAGATGCCAAAGATCTGTAAGACAGAGGGCAGGTGAGGGAGAGGCCACCAGCAAGGCCAAGGTGGGCCCTAGGCAAGGGGAGGGACATGCATGGCAGTACCTGGAGGAGGGCGATGCCCACAAAGACCCCGGCCACAACAACCAGGTTGTCCTGCAGCCACTTCTCAAATTGGCCCACACAGCCTTTGGTGTGGATGAAGCCCTGCTGCTCCAGCTCCTAGGGACACACAGGCACCAGCTCAGCCTGCCTGCCACTGCAGACCCGCCTGCCACCACAGGCCTCATCTCACACCTCCTCTGGCTTGCCAAGCCCATCTCTGCCCCAGGGCCCCACACCTGCAGCACCTGCTCCCTGGTGCTCTACCACAGGGCCATTGCACAGCTGGCTCCTGCTCATAGACACCCCCTCCCCTGAGAGGTCTTCTCTAACCACCCAGCCCCTGTCCCATCACCTCCCTTTTTTATTTTCTTCCTGCTCTCAGCAGAAATTGTCACATGACTGTCATATTTATCTGTCTAGGGGATTAGTGTGTTTCTCCCTCTGTTCCTTGAGAGCAGAGAGACTGTCTCATTAGCACTGGATCCCCAACATCCAGGGCAATGCCAGGCACAAGGTGGGTGCTCAACGAAGAGCTGGAATGAGCAAACCCACATATGCACCCAAGCCCACGGGTCCCCTCCCCCATGCCCAGCCCCGGGTGTCGGAGTGGGTTCCTGAGACTCAGCACTACCCCCCATCCCCCCCACAGAGCACCTGCGGCCTTTTGGAGGAGATTATGGGAGGCGGCCCCCTTCCCATCCCAGTGTCCTCAACTGCCCCCAGCCTTGTCTCTACCCCTCTCACCAGTTTGAGCCGGACATCATAGCCACACTGGGTGTTGAGGACATCTTCCTGAGGGGAAACAGGCCAATTAGCGACTTGGTGAGGGGCTCCCATGGGCCTGTGGTGCCTGGGCACTGCAACGACTTTTCCTTCTCAGGGAAGCAGATAAAAGCACAGATTCTGCCCCGGCCGTCGCCATCAAGTGAGGCTCCCTGGGGCCCGTGAGCCTCTTCCCCAGACACCAGGGTGCATGGCTGCAAATGCCAGCCTGGACCTGCCTTCTGTTTAGGAATCCTGCCTGCTCACGTTTTGTAAGAATGGGGAGAAACTTAGCCCTCTCTGTCCCAGACAAATTGGGACAGGAGGGATGTCGCTGTGAGGAATTTCTGCCCTGATGAAAGCCATAAAGGGGTCAGGATGCCTCATCGCCTGCCACTCCAGCATGGCTGGCTGTGGCCTGGGCAACCCCTGCCACACCCACCAGCGACAAATAGTGATGCCATCTCCCAGCCAATCTTCAAGCCGGCCAGGAGCAGACACTGCCCGGAGCCACATTTAGCTGGAAATACAAGGTGCAGGGAAGGCCTCTGGGTCAGTCCTATCCTCTGGTGTCCTGCCATTTCCATCTCGTTCCAATCAAAGAGACAGGTCTTGCTGGAGAGGAAAAGCAGCCCCAACTCCAGCAGACCTCAGTGCCACCCACAGACACAAGCTTTCCGTGTAAAATCACTTCCCCCAACATCCACAACCCCAGAGCAGGGCAGAGCCCAGTGGGGCCCTGTGGTGGGCTGTCCCATATGGGGTCTGCACACTGCAACACCCCCACCCCTCCTCACCCGCCCCACTCACCGCAGGGTCCCTGACACAGCAGGAGAAGGGCACCCCACAGCGCTCCCGGCTCGGGTTCAAGTCAGTGCAGTTGAAGTAGATATTGAGGTTCCAGTCATTGGGCCCTCGGGCTCCACAGCAAGACCACTAGGGAGCAGGAGAGAGCCCCAGGTGAGCCAGGCCCACCCCAGGAGCCTCACCCTGCTTGGGAACAAGCCCAAGTTGCAGGGAGACAGGGCTGTCTAGGAGGGTACCCAGAGACAGCCAGGTGGGCGGGCACCTCCCCACCCCGCACAGCAAACAGGCGGGGCCTGGGACGGGGGAGGGCAAGGTGGGTGGGAGAGGGGTCAAAGAGTACTAGAACTCTAGGCTCCTGCCAGGCTGGCAGAAGCAGGGGGGGTGCAGGGAAGGGGGTCCTGAGCTTGCCTCCCAAACCCAAGAGAGGCTCGAGATAGGGAGGCAGGAGGGTGAGGATCCTGACTCGAGGACTATGGCTTCCTCTGGACCTCACTGCAGGGCAGGTGTTAGACCAAGTCCCATGGGGACAGAGGCACCACTGAACCCCATGTCTGCGCTGGGTCTCCCCACACTTGCCCTGGAGATTCTACAAAGCCCTTCTCTCTTCTTCAGTGCAGGGACAGGAGGGGAATCCTGCCATCTCAAAGCCATCCCTTCCCACTTCCTAAGTACCTGCCCGCTTCATCCCGCAGCCCCATCGCCTGCACAGATCACTCGGCACTGCTTCCTGGTAGGGCAACGGCAAGCGTGGGGTCTGCCATAAAGCAGGGCAACAGTGATCGAGCAGCGGGCGGCTCTAACGGACTGAGCCCCGCAGGCAGCCCGCAAGCCGGCCCTCCAGGCTGGGGGAGCTCGAGGGCAGTCGCAGCGGCAGACACAGGCAGGCCCGGTGGCCGAACCAGAGAGTGAGACACGGCCAGCCGCGGGCTGCGTGCATGGCTCCCAGAGCACAGCCCGGCCTCACCGGCCCCCTCTCACCTGCTCGGTGCCTGCTCTTCCTGCTGGACAATTCTCCCCTCTCTTCACGTCTCTGCTTTTTCTCCTCCTTTTGGAGACATCAAGGTCGTCCCTCGGGGGCACTCCTCTCCTCCACCCTTCTGCATCTCTGCCCTTACCACAATTTCTAATTTTACACACATGCATGCGCACGCACGTGCACACACGACTGTTTATTTATCCTGCTTGTTTATCATCCATCTCTTCCCCTGACTGCCATCCTCATGAGGACAGGTCACAGTTTTTTTCACCACTGAGTCCCCAGTACCTAGCCCAGGGCCTGGCACATGGTAGGCCCGTCACGATTGTGTTGAATAATAAATGAGTCACATTGTAACCCCCTAGCTATATGTCAGCCTCTGCCCGGGGTTGGAGCTCCCTTGAGGAGGCACCAGCTCTAGTTTATCTGTGGACCTGAGGGCTGACTCTTTGTGGTGGATGTCACCAAAGACATGTGACCGTGTAAGCAGGTGTGATTGGGTGACTGTGTGTGGCTGTGTGTGGTGTGAGTGAATGTGAGTGGGCGAGAACACGCAGGTGGGAGGCGTCTAGGTTTTGTGAACTGTTTTCTGGCTGCTTCTTCACAGGGTTAGGTTTGCAAGCTTGAGGGCACAGCTTCTGTGGGGGTCTCAAACTGTAGGATGTTCAGTGGTCACACAGATGAGAGAAGAGGGCCAACGGTGTAAAAAATAGAGTGTTGGGGACAGTGGCAAACAGAGAGCCCCTCTACCAGTAAAGGGGGCAGCAGCGATGTAGCCCTCTGTATCTAGCCGATACTGCCCCGGGCCTAGTAGAAGGGGAAACCTACATTTTTATGTCAAATTTCCTGTTTAAGCATGTCATAAGCCCTGGCCTGGGAGCTGACAGTTTGGAGTCTCTGGCTTCCGTTTCCCAAACCTGTCTCGCTATGAGGCTAGGCACATGGGGACCGGAAGGCCGGCTTGTCCTCAAACAGGGACACTCCTGGATATCTTCCCTGGGCCTGCTGGCCTGATGGGTGAGGGGATGGTCCCAGCACACAGAGAAATTGCTCCTTCACTCATGTGTGTGAGGCACCTCCTGCAGGTAGCCTGTGCTGTACACCAGACTCACGTATTCCTGAGCAAAGTCGATGAGGTTCTGGAGGTCTATGTCGTCCCGGTAGGCCTTGACATTGTTGTTGATGAAGAGGTTGAGCTGGTCCCGGATCCAGTCCTTGAAGATAAAGGCCAGGATCCCTGTCGCCAGCTCCAGGAAGAAGATGAGACCGAGGAACACGGAAAACTGGGGTTGGGGACAGACAGACAGTGTGGGCAGAAGACACAGGGCTCTGGTGACACCCTGGGAGTGCCACAAAGAAAAGCTCCATCCCTACCCTGACCCAAGGGAGCCCAGAGTCCCCAGCTTCTTATCTTGGTATTATGTTTTGATGGTAAAAGACAGCGCTGTTCTTACCTATCCATCCATTCCCCTGCGTCTGGTAATCACACCTGCTTTCTCTGATAAACTACCCTCCACACATATCTTCAGTTTCCACAGCTGGACTGGAGTCATCTCCACCCCTCGCCCCATTCCCAGGTACAGGACTGGGCATGTGCTACCAGCCCACCAATCAGAGCACTCCCTCCTATCCCGACACACAGGGATGGTCCACAGACAGCCAATCAGAGGCAAGGAGAGGCAGTTAAAGCACTTTGGGAGCACAGCGGGGAAGAGAGCACTTTGGATTTCAGTAGGAGTTGTTGGGAGGGCAGGGTGAAGCCGGCATCCTTCCACACCCTGGGGAGTGCAGCCAACCCAGGGAGAGGGGGGTGGGCAGAGCTGAGAAACAGAGAGTGACCAGGTCAAGTGACACTGTGACGACCCCTGTGTCCAAATGTGCCTACGGCCAGCACACCCCTAGGCTTTTCTTACAAGAGCCACTAATACCCTTTTATGCTTAGGCCACTGGGTTTTGTTCACTTATGACAGAAAAGATCCTAATAAATATAGATAGTATGAATCTAATGATTATTATTATCATGATAGCATAATAATAAAACCACCCATTACTAAGCACTAGCTGTCCTGTAAGAACTGGATAGAAGGAGGCTGGGGTTCCCCATGGACCTCAGGAGCTGGCGGGGGGCGGTACTCACAAACTTGAGCAGGAAGGTGTTCTCCCGGAGGGCCCCGACGCAGCCAGCAAAGCCCAGCACCGACATCACGCCTCCAACCACCACAAACAGCCACACAGGATCAAGGCCTCCCAGATCTGTCAGCGCTGAGATGTTGGAGAGGACACCCTGTACCAGGGCAGCAGAGGCAGGTGTAGGGGCTGACCTTTCCACCGCCTCGTCCCACAGACAGCCCCACGTCCTACCCCGCTGCCTTACCTTCTCACCCCAGGCCCAGAGGCCGATGGCCAGTAACAGGGCGCCCAGCACCTGCAAGGGCAGCAGCAAAGAGCTCAGGGCTGGGCACCAGCACCAGGACCCTCGCTCATCCTTCCCCAGCACTCAGGGCCTTCAGGAAGCCACGGGGAGAGGAAGAGGGGCGAGGGCTGTGAATAGTATTCAGGGTCCTCTCCACTTCCCAAGAACACATCACAGTGCTTCTGCCCCGCAGGACACAGTCTGGAGGACTGAACCCTCCCCTAGCCTCAGGAAGGACAGCAGGGGCCCCTTCCTGGAACTAAAAACTGCAGCGGAGGTTGGCTGAGACACTCCTGCCAAGAGGGAGGAGCAGCAGCAGCATCCTGAGCCTCTGCTCCTGCCCCAAGCCTGTGCTGGGGCTCTGGGCTCCTCGCCTCCTCTCTGCCCCTTCCCAAGTCCAGGCCTCCTGCTGCCCTGCAACTCTGTGACTGCCACCTTGCCCTCTTCAACACTCCTCCCCCGCCGTGTCCCACCATCTTAACCTCTGTCTGCCAGAGTCGGTTTTCACAGCTCACAGCCAAAGATGCCTGAATGACAAGGGTCTCAGTGCAGAGCAGGATCCAGCTAAGGGGTCCTGGCCTGGGCCAATGGCTTTGCCCTAGAAAACATCTGGCCACATCTCTGCCTGGTACTTCTAAACACCATCTAGACACTCCCCACCTGGACAGCCCCTGACTGCCCCCATCAGCCTCATCTTTCCCACCATCCTGCCTCAATTCCTCACTGGGAAGAGCTCTGAATGTCAAGGCCAGCTACCCTCTCATGCCTGACCCTAGGCAGGTCCCTGGATGTCCAGTCTCAGAGGGAGAAAGCCCCCTCCTGCCCAAGCCCAAGGCCGTGACCCCACCTCCTCAGACCTCACCCCCCGCAACCCGCTGGACCTGCTTTCTCTGCAGGCTCCTTCCCCTCAGCTCACAGCCATGGTCAACTCCACCCTCAACCACCGGCCTTTAACGCCTTCCCTTTCCTGACCCTGGGCTCTGCCTGGCTATACTCCTTTTCTGGAAATGTCTCCCCTTCCCCCTCCCATGCTGGGTCTAGTGATATGAAACCAAACATCACTTCTCCTGCCTCATCCCACTCGATCCGCCCCCAGCCTTTAGACTGACCACTGCTTTCCCCTTCCTGAACCCCTCTTTGGTTAACTGAACCCAATTCCTTCCCCCACAGGCTCCTTCTAAGCCTCCTTCCCAGGATGCTCTGGCTTTACCTGCCCCGTACCTGTGGCCAACCTCAGCCTTTGGCTCTTCTTCCTCCTCACATGCATTTTCAATCCCCTCAAGACACTGGTGTCTCCCAGGTCTTCACCCAAACCTTGCCCTGGTTTCCAGACCCCTACATCCACCTGCCGGCTGCAAACACCCTTGCGTCGCAGGCACTGTTCCATGCACTGGGAACACACCGGCAAACAGGACAGATGAGCTCTCATGCAGCTTACACTCCAGTGGGAGAAAAAGGACGATGAGCAAATAAACAAGAGATTCCAGATACTAACAGACCCTTTAAAGAAAATCAAACAGGGTGATGCAACGGAGAGCAACTGGGGGGTGGGAGAACGCTTTAGAGAGAGCGGTAGGGAAGGAGGTGGTGTTTTAGCTGAGGTTTATGCGATGAGAAGGAGCAGGGGGGAGAATAGTACTCCACGCGGAGGGACCAGCAGAGGCAAAGGCCCTGAGGTAAGACTATGTCTGGTGGCGCAAGAAACAAACTGAAGGACAGCAGAGCCAGACCCCACCGGCGCTAGAGGCTATGGGGAGGAGTCTGGACTGTACTCTAGGAGCAGTGAGGAACCGCTAGAAGGTTCCAAGCAGGGCAACACCCGCGTCTGCTTGACATTAAAACAAATCTCTGGGCCTGTTTCATAGGCACTGAAGCCCTCCCCCTGACCCCCACAGGATCCAGTCCTGTCAATTCAGCCTCATGATTTTCCCTAGAGCCTTGCTCACCTTTCCCACCCCCACCACCCCAGATTTGCCCCAGCCCTCCTCCCTGGTCCCCCCACCTCCAGGCCCTGCCCCTCACCCACCCTCCCCATGGCAGCCAGGCAGATCTGCCTCCAATGGAAGAGCCAATCAGACCCATCACTCCCACACTGAAGCCCTCAGTGCTCCACGCTGCCCTAACATAACACACAAATGCTCAGCCCCAGGCCCCTGGCCTTTCACGCTCTGGCTCCCCACTCCCACTCCCCTGCAACAAACCTGGGTCTCTCATGTCTGCTCCCTCTTGGCACGAGGGGTTACCTCTGCTCACTGCTCTGCCTCAGTTCCACCCACTGCCCACTCAGCTGTCACCCTGGCTGTGTGACCCTAGGTAAAATGACTTAACCTCTCTATGCCAGTTCCTTCAGTTCCCCCATCTGTAAAATGTAGAAAATAAGAATTTTCTTTGTGGGTGTGAAAATTTAACAAATTAGAATTCACTTAATCTGCCAGATAGTCCTGAAGGCTGACTTCATTATCGCCCCCTCCCAGGCAGGAAAGCCCAGAGAGGGAGGTGACTTGCTCAAGGTCTCACAGCTAGGCCTTCTACACCCAGGCTTCCTGACTTCCCTGCTAGTACTGTCTACACGTTGTGGGCACCTGCCAGCGCTGAGCACTGCTGAGGCCCAAGGACGCCCACCACAGGCGCAAGCTCTGGCAGCACATGGGTAGGGGGGCAGTGTCACTGAGTCCCGCTGAACACAAGAGAAAGAGCCTGGCATTTTGACCCAAGGCCTCGAGAGCAAAGACTGCAGAGACGGCAGCTCTGGCAAGATGGAAAAGATGACTTGGCAGGGCTCAGGGGCACAGATGCCACCCTGGGAGGGGCACTAGTAGCACCCTTCCCTGTCAGGGGCAGCCCTACCCCAGAGCCTCGGTTTTGTCAGCTATGGAATGTTAAATTCTGTCCCCAGGGCCAGCTCGAGGGCTCTTCACAGGGGAGATCCCCCTCCCGGAGAGACTCGACTTGGCTATTGCCCCTCCCTGCCAGCAACCTCCTGGTGCAGGGCTGGGGAGAAGGGAGGGCTGTGACCCACCACCCTTTGCAAGAGCCTACGGGGAGGCACCAGGTCTGGGTGCTGGAGGGGTAAGGAGGCGGGAGGAGGGGACCCGGGCCTTGCCTTTGCCCCAGACTCTCCTCCCCAAAAGCTAGGCCGGGGGTGGGGCTCGGCACGCACCTCACAACCCAGGGTAGCCAGGGGGCTGGGCGAGAGAGGGGGCGATCCGCACCTAGCATACCCGCGGGGGTCTTCAGAGAAACACTTCCCCTTTCTCCGCCGGGCCTCGGGATTACACCGGGAGACTCCCGCCACCACCACCCCTACCCCCGCCGTAGCGGGGACCCGCCCCCCC